>NW_028277177.1:23295277-23595833 GCF_051122295.1 Plectrocnemia conspersa | reverse complement strand
TAGAAACAGCTCAACAACCCATTTAAAAAATAATAGATGATGCGGAAATCGAATCAACTAATAAACTATTCAGAACTGCATATTATATTGTTAAAAAAAATAAGCTTGTCCTCAGACTATTTTGATTTGCTACAATTACAAGAATTAAATGGTACTTTTGCGCTATAGTGCAATAAATATAATTAATCATATCGGAGAATAAATTGAATTTCATATATTCCAAAAACTGATCAAAGCAAGTGGAAACATTTCAAGTGTGAGACCAATATATTCACAGATCCTTGAAAATATACTCGTTGGTGCTTCTCGAAATGCGTAAGCCTATTTTTGTTGTTCAGGGTTGAATGAGTAAGTCGTAGTCGAGTCGAATGGAAGAAAATACCTATTCAGACCAATGGCCATACAACCTCTTTAATATTAAAATAATATCTCTTTCGAGTGACCCTTTATGTGGTTGCTTCTCGAATGATACGTATAATAATATTATTAAATATTTCATGTTTTGAAATTGAAGGGGTATGACTTTTCAAACTAATAGACGCCGGAAAAGCTTATAACATATTTAGATAACCACATATATAGAAAAATGTAGATAGCAAGAAAGAAATTAGACTGTCAAGTATTGGAAGTCAGAGAGTCTTAGCCAATAACCATCGATTTAACACTGGCTGATATATCATATAAGACAATAACTTGTACTAGTAGGTTAAATTTTTATATATAATATGTATAATTATATAGTTTGCTTTTTAACCCCTTGTACGGTATTGCCGTACATGTACGGCGGTCAATCTTTCACTGTTTTGAGGTACTCCAGCTAGTTATATATAATATTTACATAAATAACTGAAAAAATAATAAACATTATATTTATGTAATATTTTTAAAAATTTAATTTAATGTAAATGATATAGAAAATAATACAAAAAAATAATAAATTAACATAACAAAAAATATTTAATAATAATTTTATTAAAAATATGGATTTAAAGAAATATTAAAATATTTTTTTAAAAACACACTAGTACAAAAATGTAGTAAAATAAATCAAGGCAATAATTTACTATAAAGCAATATAAAATAATATTAAATAAATAACAATAATAATGATGATGGAAAAATACGTAGAATTAACTCCCAGGTGTATACTAACAAATTAAAAAATGTGTATAAATTAACTCACTACTCAAAGGGTTAATCTTTCGTTGTAACATGACATCTGTTTAGTCTAACGCATCTCATTAACACCTTCAAGTAAATAGTATGAAATCAGACTGAAAACAAGGTATTAAATAGTGACATACATAGTTTTTATTATTAATAAACTACTATAACTCCTTGAAATCTCACTATAAATAACATAGCTTGGTTTTTTAAATTATTAATCACTATAATCATCATTGAGATAAGTAAAATCAAGGAAAACATAATCTGTGATGATGAGTAGCAATTAAAATAATATAATAATTAATGCATCAGGGTTCATATGGGATCATATGGGATCATAAGTCTTTTATGTATTAGTCATCGACTTATACTACATGTCTATTGTGCTGGTGTATGTATAACTCACTATAAATAAATAACAGCTTTGAACTGGCAAATAGCAATGTTTAGTTTGGACTGAAACAGAAACCGATTGCTGGATGATGTTTGTTAAGAATATTAGATTAAACAAAAAATAATTTATATACTATTTACTATTTTTGTTATTAAATTGTATGCAGTCTATTATAATTTGAAGTTAAAAATATACTAAAAAATAAACAATGCTGGTAAAATCATTTCATCAAATGGTTTGTAAATAAAACATTTGTTAAATTAAAAAAAAAACACATATATACATATATAGCAATATTTATGATTATACCGATCACCAGAATACATGTATGGTATATGAACAGTGAGAATTATTTTTCGGTAGATGCGTGAAGGGAATGTTCAACAGAATGTTTTCTCTTTGCGCAGTGCTATCTGACACGACGCCAGGAGCGGGCGTCTGTACAAAGTGGCTCTAAATGTAGCGCTATATTCGTTAATATATACGTTAATCATAAAATATTACAATGAAATATCAATAAAATACTTTTTATGTTAAAAATATGATTACTAGATTTAAAAAAAATATTGTTTTAAAGTTCGTGTAGTTTATAGTGAGTGAAAAAATAATGATAAAAACAGTTGTGAATAATATTGTGTTTCGATAAGTGAATATTTAAATTGTGTATTTTGAGAATCTTCTATAAGGTAATAATAAAATATTTTTATTTATTATCAACACGCATTCACATGAAAGTTTTCAATTGAAGAAAACGTTAAGTTATATCAATTTATATGTACGTAAAATTTAAATCGAATTATCCACTTGCTCAAACATACATTTGCTATTAACATATTTGTGTTATACAATGATTACTTGTTGCCTATTGGGACATGTGTGTTATGGTCAAATACCATGATTAGACACTGTTTATGTTATGTATATGATATTAAAATATTAAGGTTTTGAATGAATATTTAACTAAAATCATTGTTTGATACTGCTCATATAATCAATCATAATACATACATGTGTATTATATTTGATTGCTAAACAGCAAATAATGTTAATATTTTTTGTGATTTAATATATTTATAAAACGTTGCTATTGATTTAACTAATATTAAAAAATAAACTAAAGAGTAATTGAGTCTACTTTAAATATAAACGATAACTGGATTGAGTTTAATAATCAATAAAATAAATCAAAAACTATTTAGAAATAATATTTCACCATGATTATTTACATATTTGGCTTAGTTTATTTAAAAAAAATTTGGCTTGTATATGAATCCATAAATAACAAATATGTTTGTATACACTTAACGCTTCTGAAGAACCATATTATCATACAGTTTGGAACTTGAAACATTGCCATGTCTTTAGTGTTGCACTTGAATACAAAAAGGCCTTGAGCAAAAAAATATATAAATTCTTTGTGAATATTTATTTTTATATTCGCATTACAAAAATAAAATACATAATATAATTATATATTTCGTTTATAACTAAAATTAATTTACTTGGAAAGTAAATTACAAAAGAATGGTAACAGATTTGCATTATATGTGGACAACAATGTATGTTTGAAAAATTTGACAGTGAGATATTGTTTTTTTGGAACAGACTATTGGATCATAGGATGTTGAAATTATCTTATGGTAATTCGTTATTTTTATAATGAAATTATATATGTATTTTATAAAACAATATTAAGAAAATCTAATTTAAGATAATCGATATTAATTTTAATATTCCAGACACGATTCATAACATTTTTTGAGACTCTTGTGTTATTCGCAACCATGACCTTTAATTAATGAGCGATGATGTGATTATTTTGATTTATCATGCTTGTCAATTCTATTATATTATATATAAAATAAAATTAAATAATATTCTTGTTTAATAAAATATAAAAAAGCACAGTTCTTATATAAACACATAATTTTTCACTTATTAAATAATGAAAACTTATTTATTTTATACAGAAATTACTTAATTTATCACTGCTTGGTATTATTCAACTTTTTGTATTAAAAGCAGTAGAGAGGGTCAGCTCAAAATTATGTTTGCAAACGGTCTCGTTTCGGGAAAAAACTTTAACAAACCTTTTATAAGTTACATACCCGTTTGGGAAGTTTGGGGAACGTCGGACTAAATCAACAAAAAAGAAACGGCCCGGAACATGTAAAAACCCATTATTCCATAAAGCCCTCCTTCATTTTTATTCTTTTCAGTAATCGTCTAAATGTAAAAAAATACTTAGTATAAATTTATATAGTTATAATTAGAGCTAGCAATATCGCTATTTTATTAATATTATTTAGATATATCAGTGTTTAAATTAGTTAAACAACAATAAATAGTATATTTAAATACATCTGAGAATTGAACTTAAATTAAATTAATTTGTTTTAAAAAAACCTGACCTTTAGTGGTACTAATTTTTTTTTTTTACCTGAAGTAATAATCCATACACATTACTATTTAAGAAAAAAATATTTTCTAAACAACATTATATACATCGCTGTTAGTGCAATGTCTATAATTTTCGTCGTCGGAATCTTTATTCATGTTTTATTTTAATATTTAACTACATTTAGTTATAATTTTGAAACAAGTTAATACTCCACCATAATCCATTGGGATTTATTTGCCCTACAGATCATAATATATACAAAAATATCAGGTTCATTATTTAGTTTTTTAAATACATTACGTTTATGTCTTATCAGTAGGTGGAATGTATGTAGATGAGGGTTAAAACGAGACAAATGCCCAAAGGGCTTTGCGCAGTTGATTTACTACTTTTATGTTAATTAAATGTGCTGGAAAATGATATTTTTGCAATTAGAAAATCTATTGCTAGTAGAATTTTCATTCTCCGTTCTTAAAATATTAACATAAATTATTTGTAATAATAATTTTATTGAAACTAGTCTTCAAAAAATCCAATTTGTGTTTGAAGAGTGTCATATAAGTGTCAGCGCTAAAAGGGTCGATATTTAAACGTTTTCTGGTCCGCTTTTTAACCAGAATTTTAATTGTTACGAGAAAAGGGTAATAATAAAAAATATATATAAATATTTTTATCTCTAGATAAAAGATTCGCACGATATTTTTGCTAGAATAAGTTATTATTTTTAGCATTAGAATATGCGTCAACGGACTGATTGGGAAGTTTCGCTATCACGCGAAAAAGCGTGAATGGACTGTGACGTGTTAATCAATTAATTAGTGTATTATGCTGCATTTAACAAAAAAAGTAAATATTTAATATAAATCATTTTTAAGTGTTGTAGTAATTTAAAAGAACTTCTAAACACTTTTAACTCGCAAATTGATTAAAGACGCATGATTGATTTTTTTTATCTCTACGCAAAAATCAGTAAGAATAATGATTTTGAAGAAAAAACATTTAAATTCAGTAAAGAAGTAAAATTTGCATTTTTCAAAAAAAATAAAATAAAAAAACATGCTTATAAATCTTTTGGTATACTAAGCAGATTGGTAACGATACTCGTTAAATTGTCGCAAAACACATTTAATCTAAAATACCGGTATTTCAATAAAAATAGTAACGGTCTTTTAGTATTGAAAAATAAGCTGAAATATCGAGTTATTGGTATTGTATAGTACTAAGATAATGTGCTATACTGCAATACGTGCAAATAAAACTCCTAAAGAAACTGAACAGCGACGTGCTGTTAAGCTAAAAGTATTGCCTAGTATTGAAATAAATTTATAAAAACAGGTTAATTTTTTTTATAAGGCATACATATTGAATAAATAATCAGTTTAACGCTGTTACCGATGAAGCCAGGTATTAAAGCTTTTGCAAAATACTTGAAATATATTTTAAATATGTTATGAAATTTATTATAATATATGTACTATGACATAGTACACAAATATTTAATAACTTCAATTCAATTTAAAATGTATAAAATGAAGTATATTTGTTAAAGTCGATTTGAAATAAAATCTTAAATTATATAAAAAATTTTAAATAAAAATCGTTATTAACGAAAAACTTACTTATAAAAAAACTAATAATTGACTTTAGAACAAAAATTATTATCTCAGCTTAATATTGGATATAGCTAGTCGTAAAAATAATAAAATACTACAACAGAATATATATTCATAAACTAACTACAACTATGGTGTCATGATGAAAAATACACGTGAGAAAATTCCGCATGGAAAGAATTATACAAAGAAAAAATTACGTGACAAAATTACACAGGAAAAAAATTACACGTGCAATTAATTTTAAAATTTAACATTTTCCAGTACGTGTTTAACCCTTTTGGTGCGCATTTAAAATATCAACAGGGAAACCAAAAATGTATATTTTTTTAAATATATTCTATTGGTAATAAAAAATATTTGATTTTTTTTTAAATATTTTTAAATTAAATTATTAAATTATATTAGTATGATACACTTTACTATAATTACAAAATTTTCTGTAGTTTTAAATTAAACATTATATTATAAATTTAAAAATAAAGAGAAATACAAAGGAAATTTTAAGAATAAAAATTATTTATTAACCGTTTGAATGCCAGTGTCCACTTACGAACAACGACATGAATGCCGCTAGAACGCGGGTGTCCGTTCCTAGTTTTTTTTTGTAAAATAATGAAACCTGTTTTTTTACTTTGTAAGTATAAAATAAAATTCAGAAATATTATTTTAAATATATTTATAAAAACATCAATATATGCCAAAAATGCTTAGCATTCTAAGCATACACCGCCTAATTACGCTTGGCACTAAAAGTGTTAATAATGTCAGAAAAATTATTGATACACGTTCCCATTTTTATAACAAATTAATAAAATTAATTTAATTTAAATACAAAAAACCCTAATTTAATTGTATAATATTTTATTAATTTAAAATCACTTTTTATCACTTTTAATCACCAAGAGTATATATTTAGGGAACAATGTACATTTTTAGACATTTTTAGACATATAGACACCAAAAAAGTTAAATATGTAAGTGGAAAATAAGAAATTACTGTAGGGTGAAATTTATAATGTAAAATAATTCTTTCTACGTTTTATTTATTCATATGTATTTTAATCACATGTTATTTTTTCCTAGTGTAATTGTTGCTTTGTAATTTTTTTCTAGTATGATCCATATATAACATTATTATAAAAAACGACTTTTGTAGAAATATATTATACAGAAAGTTATATTTTTTCTACTTAAAAAAACTATACTTGTAAATTTTAATTTTTTACATATGTATTAGGATTTAATTTAATACAAAATATTTATAAATAAACTATTTGAGCAACAAAAAAAATACGATACTGTTCAAACATATAATTGACCTTGTCTAAAAAAAAATAACTAAGCATAAAAATAATATTAAAAGGTAAAATTTACATATAAATAAAGAAGTTATATATTGATCATAATTAATGAACAGTGTGTTTAAAAAGTTAAAAATAAATGCTTGCCCAAATATAGATAAATAAAAACAATGGTTAGTTTGGTATGTTTCGTAATTTAAATTTATCAAATTATAAATATACCTATCTCTTACTTAACTTAACTTAACTTAACTTAAATTCATACCACGATTAAAAAATCTACACTATGACATTTTATTAAATTGAATTTATATAATCAAATATCTAATAAAAAAAAATATTGTGACATTTCATGAATTTGTTTTAGCTGTTATATATTGTACATACGTGTTAGTATTTTTGTAGGAGACACTATACAGTAATGGGTTAACAGTGTAATCCATGTCTTATGTTTGTAGAAGCTAACCTGATACGCATGTTTTAAAATAAATTGCCTTCACTCCAATCAAATTGGAAAATATTTTCATTTTCATGTGAAAATGTGTCTACCTTGAGTAGAATTGACCTAGATAAATAAATGTATACACACGTATCGTAAATTTCATGAAGGAGAATAGTTGTTTACTTTTTTCTACATATTTTTCCTGGAACTAACATTAATATAATTACGGGTTTCATTTGCGATACGAACACATGATCATAACAATTAACGTGACCATTTAAAGAACTACCATTTAATCAATTGCTTGTAATAAAAATGTTCGTTGTCTTATTACATGACATGACAGCACGTATGTGTATAAATAGTATATGCGCTTATTTTTGAATTAAACATTCATCCAGCCTTTTACGGTTAATATAATCCTTCTTGTATGCCAAGGTTTACCTTTTAAACTGCTTAATGTGTTTCAAGACTAAATAAGGAAAGTGATATAAAACTGCTTATTTAATTGTGTCTCTGAAGTTGGCACTATAGTGTGATTGTACTTCTTCTAAAGCGCCGCCTAATTTAATCTACATTTATGCATTAAATAAGTAATAATAATTATCGGTTAAGCTAGTTATGATTAATTTTTCTAAGAGTACAATGCTCTACTTCCATCAGACTACAGTGAAAAGGATGTTCCATCAAAGTATGATAGCTTTATTTCAGTATTATGTGCATACTATATCCTTTTGTGAAACTGACAGTTGATATCAAACGTTTCGCTTTATTTTAACGTGACTAACCATGACAGAGACTAATTCGTTTATGTCATCAACAAATCACTCAACGCTCACTGCTCTTTCTAAACAACAGTTAATATCATGTATTTATATATTCTGATAACAAACGGTTTAACGATTGAGCAGTGTAGATCTAAACAGATCGAACAGATTCACGCGTTGTGTTCAACCCACATGCACTGATCAGATTTACACAAACTGACGATTAAAAACAAGATTGAGGTCCAAACATTTAAAGCAAAACCGCATCCAAAGCTAATAAATCTGCTCTTCAAAATCTAAAATAGGTGAATATATTTTTGAACTTTTTGCAATATTTAAGTTATATCTATTCAAAATAATCAAAACATTTTAAAAAATATACGATAAAAACATGCTTATCATCATTAGCATAAAAAATCAACTATACAATTCAGAGAACATACTTGTCACATATAAAAAGTAAGCATTGTTTTGGGTGACCCATTAATTGTACTCTCACGGAGGGTTTCCACTCTCACTAAGGAATTATCTCAGCTTTTTTTAGAACATACATATGTTGTGGATTAGGGTCATTGGAATATACATACAGGGCGGCCTAGAACTTTTTGTACTTTCTAAAATACAATAATTAAAAATTACAGATCGTATGATAATGAATGTTTATTTCACAGAAAGAACACAATCTGGAAAATAATGTCTCTAATAATAAGCTACCTTAGCTGTATAAATAAGTATATAAATATATAAATAGCTATAAATGTACCAGAAATTGCAACGTCTAGACATCGACAATGCAAGAACACAATTGGGAAAATAATGTCTCTAATAATAAGCTACTTCAGCTTATAAATAATTATATTATATAACTACTAGAATTATATTATACAATTATTATAATTATATATCTATAAAAAAAGTATAAAACTATATAAATAGCTGTAAATGTACCTGAAACTGCGACGTCTGTTCTTCGGAAAGGTCCAATTCGTCAACCGGAAAGGTCCAATTCTCTTGCACGACAAGACCACGAAATCTAAAATTTAAATGAGATTGTCTTTGAAATATTACTATCCAAGAGATATTTATTATATGTAAAATTTCACTCAAAAAATAATAGTAGCTCTTACGTGAAAAAAATATTTTATTACTATTTGCTATCTTCATATGTACATACATATATAGTGATCATTTTGAGTTTGCTTACAGAAGAACTATTTATTATTACTTGAATTTTTTTTAGAATCATTCGGTATACATATCTTATTGAAGTTCTTCTAATATTTAGTTAATTAGGTTTAATTACAACGCTAAATAATTTCTCTTAACCTTACATAATAGTTAACCTTACACTATGGAATATTTTTAAATTGTGCATTTTTAAAAAAGTTTCTGTGATAAGTGAAAAATCCTATATTTTGCCATTAACATTTTACGGATTTTATATTTGCTAAAGCATTACAATAGGTTGCTCATTTTTTTTCTTAACTAAGTCGCTAAACGTCGCTGTATTTTGTTTCATTAATTAGCTAAGTATCTTATCTATAAAAAAATATAAATTAAATTGATTTTATTTCTGTTGCTTAGACTCAAACGAAAAAAAAGGTAAAACTAGCGGAAATTGGCAAAAAGTACATTTACTTGTAAAATTTAGATTTAAAATAATATTTGTTACTAAATTTGCTTTAAAGAATATTATTAATATTTAAGAAATATATTTTAAATGTTAAAAAAAAACTATGCCAAAAAGCTTAATATTATATTTATATGTGATAAATTAAATTTTTAAATGCAAGTTGTTATGTCGACCAATGCATATGCATTTGATGCCTTTATACAGGCACAAAAATTATATTACATTGCCAAACAAATTGAAAGTGAAATGACAAGTGCAAGGTTGCCAAACCTTCAACGGTTTATATACAAAGGCAAACAAGTCCAAAAACACCCAAATCTTCATGATTGGCCATTACGGTAAAAATGCGTAAGCAAAAAAAACTCTTCTTAGGCAGACCAAGCATAAAAAAGCACAGATAAAGCTCCTTTATTGCTAAATTAATTCTAAATTCACTTCCTGAAACAATTACTTTCACCTGATATCAGCGACTTGAGACAACAGAAATCATACGAATTTTAACCAAGTAAAGCTATTCCTACTATCGACTGAGACAGAGAAGACCGTTTAAGCAGCCGCTTCCCTCTTTACGTAAAGTATTCCCCAGCTATAACTGGATTCTTCAGTTGCAGATAATGCCATATAAACTTTACGTACATATAAAATAATTATATTGTACAAACTGTATAATAAATTACCTTTGAATTATATAAAAATAAATATTGTATTTAGATAATCGATTTGGTACTAAAAAATATATAAAAATAACAACAATTATTAAAAATATTTATTCAATAATAATAAGTGAGATAAAATTGACTGACTTTAAACCTTTTAAAGTTTCCTTATTAATTATGTATATGAACTTATCAAAATCAGCTTTCAATATCTATTAAAATATATATAGAGCGGAATAAAAAACCGTTAGTGTTACCATCGTCATAAAATGAACACAGTTTAATGTAATTAATTTAATATAAGCAATCATATCTACAATTTTAAGTTAATATGTATTGCACGTAATTAACAGTATAAGTGATATAACTGATTTTTAATATATATTTTTGTTTAATGCCTTGACACACAATAATTTTTTAATTTATTAGTTAAAAAATAAATTTAATTGTTTCTCTTAGAAATAAATAATTTTGACTTTCAGCCTTAATTCCACGTAATCTTAAAATATAATATAACACTAGTGTGTCATATGAATAGCTCGTAAATGTCTACCATACTGTAGAGATAAGAATCTGCTTAAATTTTTTAATGTGAAAAATAGGAAAATACTACTTAATAAATAATTCCATAGTTACACACATAAACTGATATTAGCCAGAAAAGCGTTATTTGGATTTTATAGCTAATATTTATATAAAGATAAAAACACCTCTATCTATACGAATTCGACAAAAAGTATTAGATATATTGTACTTAAGCGAATATCCTAATAAACACATATATTTTTATACTGTTTTTATTGCAAAAGACGAGTATAAACTAGCTCATTCAAGAGTATAATATATTTTACTATTACATTTACTACCTAAACAATACGATAGTATATAATAAATGTATAAATATTTATAAACCAGACTAACAAGAATATTATTTTTTTAAATTTATTTTACCTATCCGTACACGTTAAATAAGCCTATTGCGTAAATTGAGATAACGATAATAATGACTTACCCCTCATCACGTTTTAGCACAAAATACACGGTTACATTCATGGAAAATTTGTTATTTCACTTTATCGTTCAAGGTATAATGTTACATGTACATGTAATTGGACTCTTATCAAAAATATTTTTAATTGATTAGGTAAGCAATGAATATTTTTATTTCAAATAGGATTTATATAATACATTAAATATAATTTGATTTTACTCAGCTTTTGTTTTTAAGATCAAAAATATGAATCGTTATGATCTGATAGTTTTAAATTAAAACTAATTTCTTAAAAATTGAATTTATATAGTATATGTATTATAATGATGCGGTCCATGTTGTATTGAAAAAATTAACATTTCATATGAAAGATAGGAAATTAAATTGGTTAATAATTACGTTGTATTTATATAAATAATAATATAGAATCGTCTTTGTCTTAACACAATTCAGCTCTCAACAAAATACTTCAAAGATGTATGCAGTGCCTTTTATAATTTATGCCTGCGGCAGTTTGATTCCTTTGAGTGACTTTTCAAGGAAATTGTCGGAATGAAGGATCAAAAAATATACCGATAAAAATTGCGATCGTCCCAGTCTAACTTATCGGAATATTTTTTATTTATTAAGGCACCGTGGTGTAAATTTTAATTACAAATTTAATCTAATGTCCACAAAGTTTGCTAAAAATGTTTTTAGAGTCGCGATAAAAAACTCAAAACATGATCATTTATTTGACGTACTTAATAAAGTTATATGTTTACTCAGTTAATTCACAGGTTGAGAAACTACATTATATGTTATTTGTCATTGCTATGGGATGTGTGGCACATATTTTTAACTGGCGATACGCGATGTTTAAGTCGATTATAAAACAATGCAAAAAAATAAATATATATTTATCCACTTAATTTAATATATAAAACAATTTTCTGGTATGTTTGTCTGAAACACAAAACACTATAAATATGTATTGCGTCGAAATAGGTGAGATAGAACAATTAGATAAACTAGAGTGAGTAGTAGTAATATTTTTAAATGTTTTTAAAAAGCAACGTTAAATATACATTTGTATCCGCAAATGATGCATGTATTATTTCCCTCATCATGTTAAAAATAAAACAATGACATAGAAGACGCAATGAAAGATGTAAAATAAACATCACAAGTTTGTATAAATAACAGGTATTTTGTTGAAAGATATCTTTTATTTTAATATAGAGATAAAATATTTATAAATATTTGGTTAAAAATAAATATACAGTAAGCTCAGCATTGTATTCATCATTATACAAATTTATATATTATACATACAAATATGAATAAAATTTTATATGCAAAATACTTTTAGTATTATATTTAATATTATATTAGAACAAATATTTAAATATTGAGTATTCGATTACCAATATATGCAAAATTGTACATTTATTTTTTTGTATAATTTAATTTATCATCAATTTCATATGATGAAATTCCCAAAGGGTATCATTTCTTATTGTCTTTGGGTTGTATAAAGACTTTTGTCTTTCTCTGGTGAATCAGAATTCTTTTCTCGTAATGTATTAATAAAATCATAATATTTAATAGGCCTAGAAATAGATACAAAAGGATTCTAAAACTCATTTTCCACCCTAATAAAAGCAACGTCACCCATCCCTTTTAATGATACATAAAAGACAAAGCGTAACTTTATTAATTTACACCGTATAGAATGGCGTAAATATATTGCATCGTGAAAAGGTTCTAGATACTAGCTGGGAAACAATGATAAACTCAGTCGTTGTGGTTTGACAGTACACCTGTAATTGTACACCAACTATTGTTGGTTTAGTAGAATTTTCCATTGAAACATCTCAACTCAAAATTAGACCGATACGAGAGATCAGCTTAATGAAGTTATTTTGATGCAGAAATGTATCTATGTATTACACATACTCTATATATATGTATATACGAATCAGTATCATTTTTATGACGCAGATCGATAAATTTCACAAACGAGACAATAAAAATTCGAGACATATTGTGTTATATGATATTATATTTTAGCATAGGATTTTGACTGAAATTCTTCGAGTGTAATAATATAATTTCCTTTTACTTTTTTTTAATTTTTTTTTAAAAATTGTAAGCTATAGAGCTTACAATTTTTTTCTAAATCACTGTGTAGTAATTTATATTATTTTTTTATTACTTGAATAAATTCATTCTATAACACAATATTAGTGGGTTAGTGTGGTTACAAGAAATATTTTTATATTATTATTTTTATAATACTAGTAAGCGCGCTCTTTCTATTTAATATAGGTCTATGGGCCGCAATTGTAGCAAGCCACTTAAAGTGAGGTTCCAAAATATGATTATTAAATTTAAGCTTGGAGTCTAAGAGTAAGCATATGTATTTAACGCAGGAAAAGTTTGTCTACGTTTCATAAATATAATTCCTTCTGTTTTATTTTGTTTAATTCTGATTTTTCACTTCTCGAAATATTTATTTAAGACTTCAAAAGATTTTCACAATTTATTTGCTAATGGTAAGACGCATATTTTTTTAAATTGTATGATATCGTTCATATACAAGATAAAAAGAAACGGCCCGAGTGAACTTCCCTGAGGAACTCCATCTGAATTCCACGCAGTATTGAGTGTTCATTATTTTGTGATACAATATAGCCTCTACTTCTCATGTATAAGCGTATTAAGTGTAGCAGATAAAAATGAGTTTTGTATTTGTATATTTTATGAATGAAACTTTTATGCCATACCATGTCGAAAGATTTTCCTGTACTTTTTTCATTATAAAATTTGGGCATATATGACATTTAAAATTTCTAATGAGGTAATTTATAGCACGAGTTATGACTTATTATAATGACAATGAATTCAAAGCCAGGTTTATACCAATTTAAAATACAACGTATCAAATAAACACCAATTTTTCTTCAAGGGAAGGTTTTGTTTTTTCAGTCAAGACCAATGAACCAACCAGTCTATTATTTTAAGACATAGGTAGTGGTTAACAGATATTAAATTATTTTTTATCAAGAGTAGGCTTTTGGGTTCCTCTATGGATTGATATAAAACATCAGACAAAATATTCATAATTATATAATTGAGATTTTCCAGAAGTTTGACAAAACATTTTTTAAACTTGATTACACAAGCCCTAATTAGTATTTCCTTGAATTTACAATGCTCTTATTTGAAATTATATATATTATTTTATAACAAGCTTTGATGGTTATTTCAAAATTAAATTTAGTAAGTATAACTGAATAATGAAATCGTTTTTTTTTTTTTGCTTAAGCACAGAGTCAACATTTTTATTATAGTTTATAATATTCATGATATCATTATATTGAATTTTGTGCATGAAAACACATGTTTTACAATTGCATCTTCATCAAGAACTCATGAGATAATTATTTTAAGTATATTTCATTTCTTTATATGAATACGGATATAATAAATTATTGTTATATATATAAGCACCTCAGACTTATCCAATAATTTATTTTAGAAAATTACCCAACATACTTAGAATCTCTGGTCTAAATTAGTACTTTAAATAAAATGAATATCAAAGTATTTTTATTTGATAACAGATAGCAGTGCCTTGAATACAAATGGCATTGTTCAAATAGTATGAAATAAATATTTATTAGGAACGTCTTTAATAAATATGAAATATACTTGAAAAAAAATCGGGCGATATTAAATATTACGAGAAAAATTATTTTCATGGTTTTATGACAAAGTAGAGCAATTTTTGTATTTAAACACAATAAAAAAATAACCCGAATTTGACGATAATTTCAATATTGATTGAGGCACTCTTTTATTATTGAAATAAAACTGAAACGCACGAAACGTTTTATGCCTATTAGGTGTATTGAAATAAAAATTGATTGCATATGCTTGATTTGAAATTAATAAATGAACGGAGAGTTCTATATCAAAAAGTTATACAGTAATATCAAGGTTAATATAAAATTATATTATACATCTATGTTGTTTAGAAATCCGATAATCTTAGTGAATAATATATGTAGCTATAAAAAAGAATGTAACACTACTTTAAATTATAATAAGTGTATAAATGTTTTTAACTTTATTAATTATTTTATATTTTTTTAGGCGTGGCTCTAACCAAATTATATGTGTATAATTTAGCATGTTAGTCTTTTTATTATAATAATATTTTTGTAACAGTTTCATATGTTTTTATGTCAGTAGATCAATTCGATTAGCAATACGTACAAGTTTATCTAAGGCAAAAGCTCGCCGAACGATGATTAATAATTTATTTTAGTCCGTAATCAACTGTGCCGTTTATTGTTGCGCCAATAAATTGCGTTTTATGATCATTTCTTAATAACAACAATGATTTTATGATATTTTGCAACAGCGAAGTTCATTGGGTAAGTTTCCGTAAATGAATATATCGAAAATGAAATATCAATACGCAAACAGTGGGAGTCGAAGCGAAGGACAACATAAAATTAATAATTTTCTTCTGCAATTTTAGTTTGCAAGACTAAATAGAAAAACTTTCTATGAGACATTATTTCCAATCCTTCTTATATAATATAATTTATTACAGAAGGGTCTGATATTTTTTATGCTGAGTTTGACGTCACAGATCGATTAATCATAAAACAGCCTCCTAGTTATTTTAGTTACAATCCTTCGTACATTTACAACTTAATAATAGGTCTAATATTTTGTGCGTAAGCTTTAAAAATGTGTCTTTAAATAAGTAATACGTTTAATCGAAATATATGCATGAACCGAAAAATCGGCAATTTCGCTTATAGATAACTTCATAGAAATGTGCCTCGTAAATTATTAATTTGCAGTGAAATTTAATATCATTTTCAGTGACGTTTTCTAGGGAATATTCCAGTCGTATCCGTTTTTCTTCAAGATTAAATTATTGTACCAACTGGATCTTATATGCAAATCTGTATATAAAATTTGCTCCAATTTGTTGAACTACTGTAGCTTCGATATTTTTTCGATCCGATTAGGTTTTACTAGTTAAATAAGGAAGTTGATTAAGTCACGCTTTGGTTATATAATCTAGATTTTTTCCACAAAGATAAATAACTCAATTTATATTTACACATAGATTTCAATAGTATTATAAGTTGTAGACTAAAGGTCTTGTTTTGTTTTAAAAATATACAATACTAATAAAAATAATTTTGATAAGCGTTAAATTGCCCAAAAAAATTAAATACGTAAACAGAAAAAATACTATATCTACTATTTTTTATCCTAAAATATCAAGTATGTTTCGGTGCGATAACGATGTGTGTAATACACATTTACGGTTTTAATATTTACAATTACGTAATAAAATTATTCACTAGATTAAATAATGCTTACAATATAATTATATATTTACAATTAATTATTTTTTAACGTAGGTCCCTCCGTAGTTAGTCGAAGAGTATTTAAGTCGTCTTAAGACTTGAATTAACTATTGCTTAATTAAAAATCGCTAATTTACTGTATACAATTTTAATGTTTTAAAGATTGCGTAAATAACGAAGGACCGAAGAAATCTTCTACTTGCTAATATATATATTTCGGATTTTAGGAATGCGTAAAATTGTTTTTTTGCTGCATTTTTAGGGTATGGGATTATATCTGAAAATGTCAATCTCTTAACAGCTTCAAAATTTAGTATTTATTTGCGTCATTTTTCATACGTTAACTTATGTTGAGCCATATTTTTATGATAAATAAACTTTTATTACTTTACATATTTTTTTATAATATAATAAATATTTTCGTCATCATGATATAAAGTGTATATGCATATAAAAATGTACTTAGTGTCTTTGCTTAATGAACTACATCAGTCGTACGCAATTATGCGCCGAAATTTTGTTATTTAATTTGGGTGGTGGTGGGTCTTAATGTTTCACTTATGGCTTCGGTTTTCGGACGATTAAAATCGGTCCTCGAAAAATAAAGATATTTCGTATGTTTTACATTTTTATTTAAAACAATAAATATGTGAATATTTGTTTAAAATTATGCAAAAAAACTAATCTAATTGCTTATAAATATAGTTTTCAATTTTTTTTGTATATATATACATATATACTAGTCATACATACATATAAGAATTATTTTTGTATTAAATAAGTAAATTTACTGCAATAGAAATCAAGCGGAATTTTTGCAATAATAATATTGATAACAAAAAAAAATATATTATATACAAAATATGTATAATTTTGAATTTTATTTACAAAATACAGATAAATTAGGAATTATATCTGGGAAACAAAAAGCGGAGGTTTAATAAAAAAATATAAGTAAAAACACGTAAAACGGCTCACCCGTCCCAATATAATATTGACAAGAAAAATGTGTTTTTAATATGAGTCAAAGGATTAACAGATTATGAATTATCAACTCTCGTGGTTTATAAATTTTATAAACTTCTATTTATGGATCATCTAATTATATATGCAAAATTTTCTATTTTCATATTTGCAAAAATGAAGAGAAAATATTTTTTGTTATGTCTTAAACTGTGTAGTTGGTATCAAAATTCCAATGAAAAAATGCTGTTTACATTACGTGCTAGCGGTGCTAACCATCAACCGATAGATAACGAGCGAGAAAAATTCAAACGATCATAAATCACTGATGGTACGGTTAAATAGGGATTTCCTGTCCATTTTTAATACACCGCTCTTACTACCCACTTAATTTTTAAATGGAATATATATTTAATATGAATAAATCAAATATTATATTGAAATTAAAATGGACGGGTACCTGTTAAAAATAACAGGGCATTCGGTTATTTTAAAAACGTCCGGGTACCCGGTTTCGGTTCTCGGGTCGTCCCTTAATTCCTGATAGCCCTGCTAATAACTCTGATGATGCCATTGATGACTAAAGTGTTTATATTATGTAATATGTCTTTAACATAAATAAACTTTTGCACTGATTGTATTTTTATTGAATGTAGTTATTTTCATCCTTATTTAGAATAAATAAAAAACGATTAAGCTCCTCGCTTATCGATCTAGTCGTAGGGACGAAAATTGGTCGCTAAGCAAAAAGTACTTGTACCAAAATTGTTAAGTTTTTTATAAAATACAACTAGAGCTCCGTATTTTTAAAAAAAAAAGTAAAACCATTTTATTTACAATTTAATATAAGGCATTTTCCATTACTTTCGTCTCATTAACTATAAATGGCTTCCTAGACGATGGAAAAAGCAGGAATGTGAAGTTTTATTAATAATAAATTTAATTATGATAGTAAAGACTTTTAATCACTATAGATATTACAATAAAAATACTACAATGATTTAGACCAAGTTTTGACCTTAAGGCAGACACTTATTGAAAGCGCAACATTCATCTAAAGAAAACTAAAAGTACGAAATATTTAATAGCGAATCTATAATATTGTATATATTACAAAAAACTACACGTAATCTAACATTAGAGCTCCAAGTTATTATTGAATCTGAATTTGTTAATTCCACATAAAACAAACACACAAACATACTTTTGTCATTAGAAAAGTTCGAGACCTGATTAATATATATCGGTAATATACTATCTTAAACTTTTGTAGCGTTGTATTGTAACGTATATCCTATGAACTACTAGATACTTTTAATTTGGTTGATTGAGTAGTTTTTATAAAAAGTTAATAATATAAAAATAGCTTAGTGTGATTTAAAAATAGATAAAATTAATTATTGTAGTAAAGTTTTTTCTGTAAATGAAGGTCTAATAATAACGCGTTAATAATATTTATTAGCAATTAAGTATATCATTGTCATTATTTAATATAATAAACTATGAATTATACATTAAAAATATATATTTTGGAGAGTTTATTATATTAATGTTTATTTTGCATAGCACACGTATATTTAGAAAGTATAAATAGTAATTAATTTTTTACGATATAATATTTTCAATTAATACAGTCTAGATTCGGGCATTAGTCCTACGAAGCTCCTTTACTATACATTTATATAAATATTCAAATAAAAACATTTGAAATTTTATCTTTTTCTAAGAAAACTTTGAGCTTAATCCGCTATATGTATTTTTTCAACAAAAAAAGCTTATAAATATAAGGAGAGTTTATTCGCTGGCAGCTATATTTAATTCATAAGAAACGCTTTATGAATACTAACTGTTCAATTTAGTTTTTGTATTCAGCTTAAAAAAATATTGTTTTAAAGTAAATATATTATATTCATTTTTTCATATATTGTATTGTCATCATATTACCTATATTCTCACAATTAAACAATTTAAGTGTTAATAATCCGGTCACGGACACTTCTACGCGTTCAAATAAAATAAATTGTATAAAAGTGTGTCAAAGCGGAAGTAAAGAAAAAACGAAGGGCTTCGAAGGGTGAGCGAAAAGAGTGAAAAAAAAAATAAGAATTTCCTTTAACATAAAATCTTATATGGTGAAAACGTTTGCATGGAAATTATTTTCCTATATCATAGAAGCACTCAATTTTCACAAATACTACCATTGTAATATGTAAGTGATAAATTCCTTTTATGAATCGCGTCGTTAAATCTAAGGAGAATCTGTATTTTCATCTGATTAAAATTTTCTTTGAAGAGAATAAGTAAAAGCATAAAAGGAACGTGTGTCACGTTTTTTATGTGTGTTTGCACATCTCGATCGGACATTGAATGAAAATTAAGATTATATTTAGGGACTTGCTGTGGAAATGTTTACGAAATTTCTTGGCAAGCGAAGCGAACGGATTTAACTATACTTAAGTGGGAATGTCACAAAATGTATGTTAGTATTTAATATAAAGTTGACAGTTAATACCATTGTCATTAAGGTAAGATTAAAGTTACTGCTGTACAATAAGATGCTTTAATTTTGCGGTCTAGAGCTTTCAAATAAATACTTGACACGCAATTTAGAAATGTCTATTGACAAAATTCAGAGAAATTCGATTCCAGTAAAAGGCAATATCTCTCCCGACATTTGTGTTGAAATCTTTCCGGAAAAGAGAAGTAGATTGTTTGAGTCATTATGGATTTAATCAAAATTCTATACATATACATAAGTGCAATCACGAAAATGATATATTAATAATTCTTGTACATTGTTTAGTGAATTTTCACCTCGCATTATATTTGGCGGAAATTATTCAAATCAAGCTTTATCTGGGTGTTGTGGCATGAACAATTGCCTGATTCTAGGTACAGGAAAAGGGATAATATATGCATTGTTCAAAAAGTGTATTGTAGTACAATACAGTAATAAATTTCTTAAGTATTAAATCGTTTTGAATAATCAGTCTTATCATAATTTTCTGCTGTAAATACAATAGAAACCGCAAAAGTATTTTTTAGAGACCGATCGAAACTTACTTCTCTATTTTCGACTAAAATGACAGCTAAAATACAAATTAAAATTTATATTATATATAATAATATAATTGTACCTATGGTACGAAAAATAAATATATACCTACGCTACATTACTCAATTTTTTTTATAAGACAAAAACTTGCAATAGCTAATTCCTTTCATTGACTTTCTGTACTAGAGCAAACTTGTAAAGTTTGCTAATAATGTTTTTCTGCAGAAATATAAATATAATTTTTAGCTTCAACTGGACAAAACCGAAAGCTAGTCATTGTTCTTTTTAATAGTCTCTGTAACATTTGATATTGTTTTTTCGAGTGATATCACTGTTTTGCAACCGGAAATTTTTAAGTAATATAAACGTCGTACCTCAAAAGCATTCAAATAAATTTCAGATGCTTGACCTTTGACTTTTGATTGACTCTTATCTTTAACCCACATTAAAGATATAATCACTCTCCATTGTTAATGTGAGCCAGTTAATCTTCAAAGGCTAGTTTATCAGTTGATGAAAACTCTAGATTGAAATTTCCAAAACAACATTAAGTGTTAAAATCTTAAATTACATATCATTTAATTTATTACAGTAGTTTTTAATTATTAACACATAAAGTGATTTACAAGGGTTATTTGATATTCGCTGTTTAGACTAAAATAAATTAATTGTGAAGTATGTTATAATATATTAGACAGTTATAAATAACAAGATATGCACTTCAAAGGTAACGGGAGCATGTGAATATGCATCAATAATACACACTGAACGTCGGAAGATCCGCCATTAAAATTGCGTTTAAAAAGAAAAAGAAAATAAACAAATCAGATAACGCTAAGTGTATTTCTTCTTAAATACACATTCGATTCAATAAAACACCAGAGTAATAAATGGATAATAACTAGAAAATAGACTGCAGATGGTAAAGGAGATTTTCAAACGCGATTGCATTGTTGTAACATGGCAAGCACTATCCCAATAACACAATTATTGATACATTAGATTAAAGTTTGATAATTGGTAAAATATATTTTAAAAATTAAAACTATTATTAGAGTCTACAATCAATACGTGTAAATTAGCATACAATTGATTAGTATTCATGATAATTTTATACATCCAAAAAACATTTAGAAGATGATATTTTTATTTATTTATTTATTTATTTTATTAATTTATTTAGCTTAATAGCTAATCTTTACATCTAACAAATTTAGTAAACATATATAAAAATATATAAAAAATACATAACAGAAAGAAAAAATATACAATAATAAAGACTTAATATTATAACATTTTATTTCTATATGTACGAAGGTGTTTTTTTATTCCATTTATAAAACCCGTTATATTTTTGCTGTTTCGGATTTCTCTTGGAAGACTATTATATAAATTAAAACCTCCGTACATAATTCCCCTAGCCGTACTCGTTTTCTTATACTTAATTATCTTTAAATTTTCTCTATTATTTATCTATCTTTTGACAAGGTAATTTTACCTCTGAATAATTCAGAACTTGCAAAAAAAGATTTAACCTATAGAACACATTTTGCACTTATTTATTTTTCATCTCAATGTTTTTATAAATAGAATATATGACATTTATTTATTTTTTTGTCAAAGATTAAAAAACTCTATTATTCACTATATAATTTCACCATTCAGCAATTTAGAGACATACAAGAGTAGATCTTAACAGTTAATCACATTCCACACGTATTTATTTTTTAGCGCAAGTTTTTATAAATATAATACACGACATTTTTTCATTTCTTTAAGACTGTGAAAGCATCAACCATCTACACAATTTGTTATAATTTAGAGGTCACTCTAACGAGCATTTGAATAAACGAAAAGAAAGACCACATTGTCTTGAAAATAGGGTCACACACACGACGGAAGAAATAGCAATAGTTAAGACGTGCACTAAACAATGAATTTTATCCTGCGCATATTACTATTGTTCTTCGACTCTAGGTTACCAATCGCCAGAGTATTCATATGAACAGTTTAAATTAGATCATAAATACGTTTCGGGAATGCGTTGCGATTTACTCCGAAACGTCCTCATCTGCGATCGCCAGAGCTGTCTCGAACCAGCATTATAAAATATGTAACATTTGCTTACATAGAGAAGAAATTCCACGGAGTCACAGCAGTAGAGATGAGCCAGGAGATTGCATTGGAGCGGATTGTCCAGAAAGCATCACGAGAACACATCAAGACAGATCCTATTTGCTCCACCTAAATAACAGTCGGCAATAATTATACTTTATGACTTTTAAACCTAACATTTAAACTCCATCGTTACATCTACATTTATTTACATATTTTTATAAAATAAATGCAATAAATATAGATAGATTTTTTTAGCGTTGTTAGTTGCTTTATAATAAATTGAGAACATATAATCATATTTTATTATTATACATATTTAAAAAAATATTTATACTTATTATTTATTACATTTGTTTATACATACATTTTATTTATTTATATACATCACTATTCTGACCAATGCTCACTCACTGGCGCTTGTTATTAGTAAATTTTATAACGTATTTATGTTACAAGACAACGTTTTATTATATAAATACGTTTAAAAATTTAAACAGGTTATGTGCGAATGAGCGGCAGCGAGTGAGCATTAGTCAGAATAATTGGCACACTATGAATAACTCTCTGCAAGGAATCTACTTAAAAACTGTAATTTATAACTGTATATAAATAAATAAAATATATAAACAAATAAATAAATATTTTTTCGAATATATTTGACTCTCGATAACAATTTAAATTCTGCTTTAATGGTTCGCATGTATGACGTAATAAAAAATAATTAATCGTAATAATTTTAATCATACATATCATACCTAATTACAATTTTATTTTGCCACTTCCTTATTTACTGCCATATAATATATAATATAATAAATAATATGAAGTAACCATATGATTCTGTCGTCGCTACGGTGATTGCTATAGTGACGACGTATTTGTTATTGTTTTAAATAACGAAAATTTTACGAAAAGCTACTGACGGGTATAATATTTGCACTTAACATATTTTACTTAATTTATCCTATTAAAAAGTAATAAATAAATCTTAAAAGATAGGCAAATTTAGCATACAATCAGGGTTTAATTTAAAAATGGACAGCCGACGTTTCGCCATTAAATTTTCTATTAGTATAGCCTACTTGAGTAAATTGATCGCCGTTTTTATAATTAAAATCAAATAAAAAAACGTCGGGTTTGAAATATTTTTTTTAATTAAAAATATATTTGTGGTAAAAAATAGTTTGCCATTAAATCTTAAATGTGTATTAGGTATACTAATTAAGTTCTTTATGCTTGTTATTCTGGCAATTTGGTATAGCTATACAAACTCATGTACAATGTACGAGTTGTATCAATTTATTTTACGATTATCACGGTTCATCAAATAAAACCGTATAGTTCCGGGTGATCTATTGTTGTATAAATTAAACGGATGACCAAACGACTCACTATTTGGTATTGAATACAACTAACATTTAGTCGGTCAAATTTATGTTTGTAATTTCTACTAATAAAAAATAATTCGATATAATACATTTACTCTAGAATCAATACACATTTTTTTAATTTTACTATAATATATATCAAAAATGTGTAGTACTAATATTTCTTTGAAAATTTGTGCTTTATTCAAACGTTTTTCATCTTAGACGAGTGAAAATAATCATTTTGTTTTAAAAAAAAATTATTTACAATTATTATGTAGTATGTTAATAAAATGATGCTTTAAAATTATTAAATATAAAATAGATGTAACATATTAATATTTATTTTAAACATTTTTTTCATTTTAAAATATATATCCACCTGCTTAATTTTAAAAAATGTCAAGATAAGTGTATTAAGCAGAACATTAAATTTAATAACGTCTGAGGAGCTTTTTCATTAAGGTTATATTGAATTTTTAAATCTATTTATATTTACATGTACTTTGAAGGCATTCGAGTTGACTTAAGTTTGCCTCTTAAATTTGTTTCTATTATAATATTTTTAACGATAGTTACACATTTTAGTTTAAAGAGATTTTTTTTAATTTAAAATAAAATATAATAAAAAAATATTAAAACGCAATTTTAAAAATACAATATAATTAGAATAACTGTGATATTGATTCTTAATGTAATTTCGCTTCTATACTCCAGATTATATTATATAATCAATACATAATTTTAACTATTTCGTTCCTAGATTTTGATTTAAAAATTATTATTTTAAGACAAGATTATTTCCATACGCTACATATTTTATATTAATTAACAATTTATTTATGTAAATAAATTGAATAAAGCTTTTTAATAAATGTATTATATTAATATTCACTAGCTTAGGAAAAAATAAAAGAAAAACAATCTGCAGTAATTGATTATAATTATTAATAATAATTAACACAAATATTTTAGTCAGGATAGATTTTTTTATTTATGATTTAAAACCACTACTAATAATTCATAAGCAATGATCTTACCAATACACTATTGTGCTGGTTATTAATATTATTTTTATAAATTTAAATTAAACAAAAATGGTAAAGACATACTTTTTTCAGAAATATATGTATCTCATTATAAATAACTATTAACCCTGCCGTAAAATTTCATTATATTCAATAGATTATGACAGATACTATTATATATTAAAATTTTGTCGTAATTTCTGAAAAATTATGGACACAACATTTTGTAAGAAAAGTCTGATCTTTTAACGCAATACTAACTGTTCATATATGGAACAAGAAAATTTATTATATTAATAATGTAATGAGTAAATTGATTTAATTAATGTTTGTATAAATTGATAGACGATAAGTGATTCTGTCATTGACGCAAAATGCTTTATTAGTATCAGTAAAAAATAATGAAACCATATGTCCATTTGTTTATAATATATTATTTATATTTTTTTATAAATGTTCTATAAGATTAAAATAATCAGAGGTAAACTTACTTTAAATAGAAAAAACGGCCCAACACCGCAAATATTTGAAGAAATATGCTTTAACTAAAATTATTTTTTTATTAATATGATAAATTTATAGATGATTTATGATTGTATGATTTAAACAACATTTATGTTATTTTTATAATTCATATAAGCACATAGTGTTAAAAATTAAATTTATTTTTATTATTTAGTAAAAAATACTTTGTTTTAACAATCCAAGTTATTTGACTTAATATAAACTATTTTTACATGATATATTATTTTTTTAATATTATTTATTATGTTATCTATTACAAAATATATTTCCGTATAATTTAAACATTAAAATCTCAGACTGTAACTTGTATTTTTTTTATAATTTCAGATGGAGTCCTCTACAACATTTGTATTAATATTTTTGCATACCAGCTTTGCAAAATAATAAAACAATCATGGAAATGAACGGCTCGGATTTCGCTTCCATTTATTTTGGATCGATCATACCACTACATTTCAACGCGAGCTTGGACTATGAAGCATTTCAACGTCTCAATGCCACAGTACACTCTATGATCAAAAACGGAAGTCTTCTAAATATTTTTCAACGAAATAATGACACTGATGAGAACGACAGAGACTCGTTATATTTACTCATTCCGATCACTGCAGTGTACGTAGTGATATGCATAGCATGTGTTATCGGAAACGTGAGCACATGTATTGTGATAGTCAGAAATAAGTGCATGCACACAGCTACCAATTACTATCTATTTAGCTTAGCTATATCCGATCTACTTCTACTATTGAGTGGATTGCCTCAAGAGATCACAAGAATATGGTATCCAGATGTATACCTATTCGGAGAAACCACTTGTCGTCTTCTTGGTCTATCTTCGGAGATGTCTACGAATGCTACAGTATTGACAATAACGGCATTCACAGTCGAAAGATACATAGCAATTTGTCACCCATTCTTGTCGCACACTATGTCAAAACTCTCGAGAGTTGTCAAGTTTATTATTGCTATATGGGTTGTGGGATTTTGCTTGGCTTTACCTCAGGTGCTCCAATTTGGTCTTTTGCACGAGATAGAAAACGGAAGGGTGAGGACCACTTGTACAGTCAAGTGGGAGATTGTCGAGCACGCGTTTGTCATTTCAAGTTTTGTGTTTTTCGTCGGACCTATGACTCTCATTACTGTGTTGTATGTGTTGATTGGACTCAAATTGAGGTCATCTAGACTGTTGGGGTCAGCTAAGAAGAATTCGGTGCACAATAATACGGACCAGAACGGCGGAGCTGTTAGTTACAAGAATCACGTTTCACAGAGTAGAGCTATTAAAATGCTAGGTAAGAAAATTTATTATATCTAAGATTATTTTTTAAGAAAAATTCAATAATATATTTTATTTTATTATTTGTACGGCATAAAATGTGTTTTAAAAAAGCCTCAGAGGCATATATTGGATATAACTATTCTATTGATACCGGTTGATTCACTTTATTATTTTCCCTTATGAATATGTACGCTATTAACACTTATAGTGAAATTTACATAAGTTTATCTCCTGTCAATTTCAACATAAATAATTTAGTCCTTGAATGGCCTATGTATCATATATTCGGGAAAACCTTTATATAATTACAAATTACTTAGATTAAAGTTTTGCATTAATTCAATCTAAATCTCATGCGGTTACTCCTAAGAATGTCTCATATATAGCTGACCAAGTTTCATAATGCGACCTTTTAAAAACCTTGAATCGACTCAAGGACCTCAATCAGCTAAGCACCTTCTTGTGAAACGCGTTTTAAATCCCAAGATACATCGGAGTAATTCGTTCAACTTAACCCACGTCTGTTTCAACGCGAAGACCGTCTGAAAAATCAGTCTAAAATTTTCGCAAATCTGAATATTAAATTTGGTAAGGTCTACCTGATTATCGATTCGATGATAAAACTGACAGAAAACACATTCATATCTATCGTTGTTTACACAAACACACTTTATAAAATAACGCGCTGAATATCACAAACACATGTTCCATTTAGATTTATCTTATCTCAAGTTTGCAATGTTCCATGCGCATTCCATGCCTACAATAAAAGCGTCAGATTCTCACAACGGATTACATTAATCATCTTCTTTAGGCACGGGTTGCTATTTTGCTAACTGTCATGGTAATTCGCTTTTCAATAAATAATAACGAATAAAACATTAATTTAGATAGCTTTGTAAATAAGCAATCTTTTATGACACAAATTCTCATTGTTGTGAAATTTGATATATTCATGAACAATTAAAAATACTCGATTCACTTTAATGAATAAGGAAACTTGAGCTTGTTACAAAACATGCTTCAATTTTTTAATTATTTAGCATCTGAAATCTTATCATGAAAATATGTAATTCAAACATGAAGGCGTGTAAAAATCCGTTTTTAAAATAAAAAATAACGCAAATAAATATGTGATTAGTTCGATAACTCATTATATATCTACGTATATAGACCGAAAAGGTTTCTTTAAAAAGAGTAAATAAATATAGCGCCAAAGTTATTTTTAAAGCTTGGAACCACATTTTATAACAGTCAATACCTTATGATACTTTACAATAGGAAAATAACAAACAAATATAAATAAAAATATTGCTTTGATTTCTTTGTTATTTGTTACAAAAAAAAGGACTATTGACTGTATTTTTCTCAGAGATTTATTTATTTTTGGAACAGATAGTATTCAATTAAATATACGTTAATATTAGGAAGAGGGATTAAAATAGCTAAAAGTGCATATATTGTGGAATTTGTCTTTAGCAGGGTCCTGAAGAGTAACTATTCAAAATTGTATTAAGATCAATAAGATTGTGTAGGATTGAATTATATGTGTAGTTGCATATGTATGTATATACATATATTATTTGAGTGTTACGAATTTATCGCGATTAGAACTTACAATTCAATATTTCGGCAGTGATGCGTCTATCATGTTCACGAATTTAAAGTAATTATTCAAATTCTTCGAGTTCGTGATCGTAGCAAGTGAATTAATACCGAAGCATTAAATTGTATGTTCTTATCGCGATGAATCTTGGCATTTTAATAATAATATAAATACTGCAAAGCTTTAAAAAATATGTAGATATGTTTAAAGAGTAAATATCATTAATGAAAGATTAATTTCAGTAGTTAAAACTTAGTCGATACATAACAATAAAGTAAATGTTTTGCATTAGAAACTAATTAGGCTTTCTAGAATTTTTTTTACCTTACTTTTTTTTCTTATATCGCTAGAATGCTTTGTAAAATAATGTTTTTGTTATTTAGAATAACTTTTTTAAATGGGGTAGAATTAATATTTTATTTTATAGATTTAATGTACACTAATGAGTATGGTGTTATTATTTTTATTATTAAATATGCCATATCGACTTTAATTATTCAATATTGATATTCATAAAATCTATTAAATCCGATTAAAGGCAATCGATTAAATTTATTATTATAATTTTAATTATAATTCACCACCCGTAACGTATATACTACATATAATAGGCAAATACACCATGAGAATAATTATAAGAAAGTTTTATAGCCAAAAAGGGTCGTTTTAATTAATTTACGTGCTTAACTTATTAAATATTTATTTTAAATTCCTCATGAGTATTATAATTAAAATATTTATTTATTTATATAAAAGTAGATTGTGTATTTTTTTATTTTTCGGGTGCGGCCGAAGGGGTGTGACTTTTCAGTCAAAATAGACGCCGGGAAAACAATATTTTATTCAAATTATGTACAATTTACCGATTGTGAATAGTGTCGAGTTATATTTAGTAGACAGTTCTGGTGAAGAAGTAAGATGATCCGCTAATGTCTCTCGTGTGGGCCTCTCTCAGTTTGCCTCTCTGAGCTCGTCTCAATTGTGTGATCATTTGCCGATGTGAGTAGTGTATTTGTCTGGCGAATCACAGATGCAGATGTTGGTGGGCCAATTGCATCGCCTAATTATTTAACCAAAGACATGTATGCATTGCAGTAGATCTTTAAAAATCGTTAATGAAATAAGTAGATGACAATAGCGTTTTTGATATTGTCTATCCCGAATCCTTTACGCACAACGTGCTTACAAGTAGTAGGTTGTTTGTGATATTGAGTATTCTCTTAGACCTTTTGTCAAAACGAGTTGCTATCTTCCGCTCATAATATTTTAAATGGTCTTTTAATTGCTCTTAGCGTTAACAGTGGTTAATTAAATAACATATTATACATATTATAGATAACAATTGAATTTAAATTAAATTTTACTCATAAAAAATACATTTCGTCAAATATTGATGTCATATTAAATATACTGCACCTTAGTAATTTGTGTCATTTAATGATTGTTGTGATAGTTGAAATCCTGGGTGCTGTTGAAAATGACAGTAATACTTTCGATATTCAAAAATCACTTTAATTGTGAGTTATTCATGTTGATAGACGTTCTTTACTTCAAAAGGATATTCCTCCCAAATTATATTTGAAGGTATTTTATTTAAAAATATATCAATCAACAACTACCAATAGCGTATATTCATGGCGGTTGATTTTATCTTTTAGAAATAAATTATTTTTTGCAAAAAAAATAGTGATTTATTCAGCAAAAAAAATTTTTGATATAGAGTTTTATTGCACATTATATTATTAATACTAAAATATGCGATTCAGGTGTTAGTATTGGGCGGCAGTGTCAAATGCGAAGGAATTAAGTTGAGCAACAAGTTTGTATTAGCCGATTGTGTCTAATTTAATAGGGTTTGATATCGCTGATCTTCCTGTGTCTTTTACATGTTTTCTCGCAGAAACTTGGGCGAAAAAACTTATTCAGTATTTTTCACGTTTCATTTACACGTGAAACTATTTGAGGCTTTTCGATGAAGTCAAAGTTCTGTGGCGACATGTAACAATAATGTTACAATTCCCGTACGATATATAAATAGACGGGACAGAAACTCCAGAGAACAGTCGCCCGATCACATTACGAGACCCGACTACTGGCTCCGCTCACGCCCTCGCCGCTTCCGTCGACTACTTGCCTCAGCCCCGACCATGTGCCGCCATCGTCAGCCACCGTCGCCGCCGCCGACCACGCGGCCCAGGAAGCACCCGGCGCCGTCACGCACCCGTAGGGCTACGCCACTGCGACACCGAGCTCCATCACGACGACCCCCAAACTGGTGACAACCCGACGTGAGCACGAGCTCCAGCACCAGACGACACGACCCCCACACTGGTGACCCCGGCGTGATATGAACACGCAACCTTCTGATCATGACCAGCTCCGTCAACAACAACATCGACCCCCCACAGTTCAATTAATAGCAATAAAAACTGAGTATGACTTCCGGGTGACAATTTATACGCAAAACCATTGTGGTCACTTTTAGATGACGACGATGACCATCAAATAGCAATGATTATTTGTTGAGAGAGACATTCGTTTTTTTTATACTTATAACACATTGCAAACGTAGTGACAAGTGTTTCAGAAATTTGATTACGGTGATTATTATTTATGGTTTTCGAAAGTTTATCGCATTGTATGTTCTAAATATGAATTCAGTCGAAGTTTTTCTAAGCATCGTGATCTGAAAGCTTATATTATTTAACAACATTAATTAGCTTATAGTTGAAATACTAGTTATTGATTCACCTAATATTGGAAAAAATTTAAGATTATATTGCTTTTTGTATTTTAATAAATATTTTACAAGAACCGGTCGATTCTTTGCTAAATAAACTAAATCATACAATTGCAGACGTGATATATGAAAGCAAAATTTTTCCGAACAAGGGGTGGGATCACAAAGGAGTGACAAATCAAAGTGTAAATTGCGACTGCTGAAAAGTTTCGCGTTTGTTCTTGTACCGCAAACGACCCCAGTTTTATTTATAGCTCTAGCAATAATTTCGTTATTGAATTTATTTTGAAATTCAATAAAACGAAATGCAGTTTTAGTATTATCGGATTTAATAAAAAATAAGGATCTGCTAAGATTTATTTGATTGGCAACTTTTCAGAGTAATAAAAGTAACTTATGTGGGGTTGTAGGCTATATCTGAAACGGCTAAAGTATGCAATAAATGTCTGACAGCACCGCTATCTGCGACATTACCGCAAAGTATTTGAGATAGGTTATAGTTAGCACTATAAACGTTGATCTAATATATGGAATATATTTAAATCCATTAAAAATATTTGGAAAAAAAATATATTTCAAGATGAGCTTGAATTTTATCTTAAAAATAAATAATATTCTTAAAAGTATGTGTGACCATTATATTTTTAAAATCATAAAATTTTCGATTTAGCAATAACTTGAAAATATATATGTAGAGTACATTTATGTGTAATAAATTTATGTTGTACAAATTTAATTTATTAAAACAGAAATTAAGAACAATTAATAGTTTCACTTCCATAAAAAAGTCCATTAATTTAAATATGCCTATTTAAATAGTTTGATCTATTGTTATATATATTTTAATTATTTTTATGTGATAATATTTATCTTCTTAACGATTATTTAATTGCATTTAGTATACAATATTATTTTTAATTAACAATATCTTTTTAAAATTAAATGTTCGGATTTAAGTCACCTAGAAAATATTTTGGTTATTGGACTAAGTGTTTTGAAGTTAGTAAACTTCTTTTGAGAATAATATACTTTCTTGGTTTTGTCATCAGCATGTTGCTTCCCTTAAATCGACTAACGTATCTGTACTTCATTTTCTGAATCATAAATACTACATAATATTTTATCTATAATAATTATTGACCATCCCTTGTTATTTTTTAAGGTATTGACAATTATTTTCTTAGGATTTTGTGACCGAAATGGTGTGACTTTGCAGTCAAATAGACTTTGGCTCTGTAATAAATTTTAACATATTTTATAATGCTGGTTTGAGACCACTTTGGTGTATCCCAGATAAAGATGATTTTTGCACAAACCCACAAAACGTGTTTACGCCTCGAATTAATAAACGCCCACTCTGTCGATTGGTAACAAAAGGGTAAAATAACAATGAGATTATGTGCGAGGTAGAGCATATTGCACGTCCTTTCCAGATAGACTATGCCTCTGTGACCCACTTTAACATATTTTAAAAAGCTGGTTCCGTTTTTTAATCCAAAAAAAAGAGTAGTTTTTCAGCGATACTTTTTATGATTAACGTAATCAGTCGCTCTGTGCAATATTATAATTATTAACAAAATTGTTTGCTCAAGAGATCTCTCTTCCATTGTGTTACTATGTGTGAATCGACTTTATAAACTTTTGACATATGTATTTCGGTAGTGTAAATGGTCATTAAAGTGACCTATAAATTATAAAAAAATTTGTAGGTGATTTAAATGCTCCTATTTATTAAAGTAGCAAACTTTAGTTTCCAGTATAAACTAATTTCTTAATAACGTAAATGATGATAAGGTTTTAAGTATATGTTCTGTCTTTAGATGAAGAAAAAGTTAGCAAAAATCTCTAAACCGATTTTTTTTTTTTTTTTGTGGTAGCTTTGCAGTCAATATAGACGCTGGAAAAAGCTAGTAATAGTTTATTATTTTTAAGTACAATTTACCACCGTAAAATAGTGTCAAGTTGTGAATATTTTGTAGACAGAGCACTAGTGGAGAAGCTCTGAGGTCTCTCGTGTTTATTGTTGTTGTTTATTCTTGGTCCTGATCTGGTTGTGTGCCGTCTCGAATCGGTTGCTCATCTGAGGTTCTCTCGTCTCGATGCGACAAAGTGTCAGATCTTTTATACTCTTTATTTAAGTCGTATCTGTCGTATCGCAGATGCAGATGTTGGTTTGCCAATTGCATCGCTTGCACATTCGACCATCGAAATATGTTCCCGCCTTGAGTAAGTGAAACTGAGAAGGTTATTAATGCAAGGGGTTTTAGATCGGTTTTTTACGTTTTTTACGCAGAATAGACGCATTTTCTATTGTATCATCTACGAACAAAAGTGTTGTTTTGGTGCTTAGCGAGTGGTTAACAAACGAATATAGTTACGCAATTGTCGTATTAAGTATTCTCATATTGTTATTAGCCCTTTTGTCAAAACGCGTTGCTATATGCCTGTCAAAGGTTTAAAACTGTCGTTTGAATGACATGTTTGAATGGGTGGATATATGTGCAATTTTGCTATATTCTAATACAAGTAGCTATCATGCCAATTGCAATGGTTAAGTTGCTTTCGAATCAATTAATCAATATAAAGGGATTGAATTGATTTTGATGTATGTTTGATGCTATTTAATACAAAAATATACTATTATTATTACATGTAAGCTAATATTTAATATTTATGAGACTATAAAAATATATTATTCGTATAGGACGTCTAACGTAATTTTGAAAATATATCATAGTTAATACATAATCATGAATAACAGAGAATAAACTCTCAAATACCTCGCTCTTTCTGGATGAAAAATTCACATACAATATTTTAATAATATTATAACTATAAAAGCTTGTGCGGTTACATTATCTTATATTACTCTCACACGCTTGGGCATGAAAGCTGAGTCATCGTTTCAACCGCAGTGAACAGAATGTTCGCCGGTGTTTCTTAACTGGTAAATATGTAATATATTATATTTAAATACGATTTTAACAAATGTTAACATAAATCATTGCTACGTAAATGGTTTATTATCGATTAGATAAAATATTTATTATATCATTCAAATTACGCATTTGCCAAATTGTTAAGTATTGCTACGTTAAATGCGATTAAGTCCAGCACAATGTAGCACTTTAAAGTAAGCATTCAGATCGAATTAAAAAGTTTGCTACCAAAATATTGCACCTATTGTATAAAATGCTTTGAAAAAAGACAAGATAATTAACGTTGAAAATATTCTATTTTATGGTAATATTCTTTCATTAAATAGTATAGTTATGAGTTATATAATAAAATAAAATAATAAATAATGTATTATTCAAATGATATGAATATCTTATAATAATTTAAGTAGAAAATAATATTTATTTATATTAATTGTATTAGAAGCGTACGACATTCAATGGCTATACTTTTAAGGCTTATTCATTATATACATTATGCTATATACGTGCTATTGTGCTCTAATCTGAGATAAGCTTGATCAAATCAAAGTAATGTACAATACTTTCGCATAATGTTGTCAGAAACTTATTTTTACTTGAATAATATGATTTATGAACAATATTAACATGGTTAATGGACAAATTGCGATACTTTTATTAAGCAAATTGTCGAGTATTACAGTAATTGTCTTCAGGTGTAGAAAAATAAAATAAATAAATACGTATTTTATAAATAGAAAGTGGCTATTATAGATTTTTAAAAATAAATATATATGAACAAGAATGACACTTTATTTAAAGGAATTTAAAGTAGCTGTCACAAATATAACCATTAATCTTTAAGGTTTATTATATATAATATTTTATATGTTGTAGTATTAACTTGGAAATTGCTTTATAAATAATGTCAAATCAAACATTAATCTTGCAATTCAATAGCTTAAATTGCATGCCAAAGTGTCATTCAAAAATTTACATTAAAAAATACTTAAATTTAATCAAATTTTATGTACAAAGGTGTTTATTCAATAATAGGGGAAAAAACATGTATTTCTATTAGTTTTAATCGAATTATTATAGAACACTATATTTTAAAAATAATAATAAAAAATACATCTAGTAGTGTTGCATCTTAACTTTTAAGAGAAGCAATGAGCGCTATTTATTCTAAGACGTGCACTAATGGGCAATTCAGACAACTGTTTTACATAACTGGTTGTAGAATAATACATAATCAGACCTCTTGTTATTATTATTATTATAATTTCTTATCTTTCCAATAAGTTGCAAATGACATCAATTGAGATGCTTAGAAGCAATATCAGACATGTCATATTTACTTATTCAAACCTATTTTTATTTATAAAATAATACTGATTATTTATTGTTAGTTTTGTGGTTCGCTGAATCAAACGTTATTGAAGTCATTTTATTAATTACTATTTTTAAAATGCATTTAAATCAGGGCCGTTGAGGGGCCCTGGAAAAACAATGATTCCGGGCCTCATGACAAAAATGGTATTTAATATATTTTTTAACATCGTTAAATAATTGTTGCGACTGTTGCGACATATGTTCTAAAATCATGTTTTATGTGAAATATTTTAATTAGGCATTCAAAATTATTAAAAAAATCTACTAATTAGTCATGTTTTATTTGCTGCTCAGTGTTGCCACATAGTAAACCAGTCCAGGCAAAAGCATTAAAATTGTGGCATTGCGGTGAAACGCTTAATATTTTTAAAACAATATTACGAGTGAGAATCGAATAAAATACATCTAAACCAAATTTTGCCCAATAGGAGAGCGCAAAAAACAATTATCCCTTCTCAGAAGTAAAAAATTCACGTCAAAAGCAATAAAATCGTGCAGTCGCCGTAGCAGTGGGAACGCTCGGTAACGAGCGTTCCCACTGCGACGGCGCCGACACGATTTTATAACTTTTGACGTGAATTTTTGACTTCTGAGAAGTGATAATTGTTTTTGCGCTCTTCTATTGACCAAAATTCGGTTTGAATATACTTTGATCAGCTCCTTTTTTATTAGAAGTCCATAGTAATATCGGTAAGGATAGCTATCATATTTTTAAAACATAGTTTAATATCGAAATGAAGATGATGTCTGTCTGTCTGTTATGACTTATTCTTCTGCTTATTTTCCCCTGAGAGATGAGTTTGTATTTTGTATTTGACATAATAAAAGTTCTAAAATTATAATTAGGTTTAGAACTTCCATTAGGTTAGGTTTGGGTTTGAACAGCAAATGGGCGTTTCGCAACTGTCAAATTGAGTTTCATAGACATTTTAGAGCAGCATATCAGTTAAATTATATTTTCACTAATATAAATATATATCTACTGGTAAAAATGTATTTGAACTTTAATAGTAAAAATATAACTTTATCAAAAACTACACGTTTACTGTAACATTTATATATTAGATGTAAATAAATAATAATAAGTATGTAAATATATATAGTATTACTACATATAGTAAAGTTAAAATCATAAAATTGTATGTATTGTACTAGCACCTGGCAGATAATTTATATTTTCACTATCAAAAATGTACATCCACTGGTGAAAATGTATTCCAATATGATTTTACTGTAATTACTTTTTGTAAAAAAATATTTTCGGGATAGATTTGAGACTTTTCTGGATTTTATTTAAGGAATAACCACATGAAACGAAATGTTCTATTTATTTATTTTGCTGCACTAAGTTCAGTAGTCAAATTACTGATAATACAATCTATAAAAACATTAAATTTATATTATTCAGCTGGTGCTATTCTTGATTATTCGTTATTTTTTTGTTTCTTCCTTAGATATTTGATCTGAAAATTCAGATAAAATACCTAACTTTACTGCTACTAATTTACATTCGTTGAATATTCCCTCTCATGTCTAATATTTTTAAGCAAATTAAAAAATTAGTCTAATGTTTTTATACGCTAGTTCTCTTTAAACTTCACTATATAGTTTAAACATCATAGAAATTATACAAATTATATTGATACAAAAAACACAATTGGGCAGAAGTTTAAATTTATTATCGTTAAATTATGATAATATCTGAAAACAAAGTGTACCATAATAAACCAACTCAAGAAAAATATGTGTTAAAAAATTAAATAAAATATATTTATATCTAAGATAGTAAAATTATCTTATTATAAATTGTTATTTTGCATATTAACCTACTGTCATATTTTATAAAATACAAAAGTATAATTTTCAAGCGTCGTATTTTATTAGGCTAATTATTTTCATTTGTTTTTTTATTGAATACTTAATATTTTTTGTTGTATTAGATTTGATTATGTATTTTATGTAAATTATTTTTATTTAATGCTTTAATAATATTTATTATTTATGTTTCAGTGGCCGTTGCAGTTTCATTTTTTATTTGTTGGGCTCCATTTCACGCTCAACGTCTACTAGCTGCCATATTACTTAAAACACAAGATCTTCCGGATTATTATATTTATCAGGTAAACAATACAAGAAAATTATTTTTCTCCATTATTCTTACCTGTCAACGATTGACAAAATACACGTGCCTTGTTTTATAATGGAGTAAACCGCTAGTTCATCTGTGGTTTATTGATCTGTACGATATTGCCGTCTCCTATCCGCAGACTTAGAACAATACGTTTACTTCTACATTATATAGAGTTTATTATATCTAAATACATTTTGTTTATTACAAAAGTTATTTGAGGTCACAAAAAAAAAGTTTTCGCTATAGTTATTAGAATCTAGACAATATATTCAATAAACAACGCCATAAAAGTTTTTTTATTTATTCATAGATGGTGTTATTTATCGTTTTATTGCTCATATTACGTCCTTTACTATAGTATATCCTCATGTAAATTGAATACATTTTATTTCGAGTGTTCATGTGTCATATCTAAACATTTCACTTAATCAGAGGTTCTTGATATGTAAGGTACGCAATATGGCAAAAATAATTTAAAACTGAAATTATCATTAATTGGAGTGTCGATGTTATTATCTTTTCCATAATCGAAAAATGCTAATGAATAATAATTATTATAATTTGTTCCTTAAAAAAAATAAACATTACATTCCGTGTTATCTGTACATATAATACATTAAATGTATTATATTTTTAAGTCCAAAAATAGCAAAATTAAGCTCATGTGCATTGAACGAGCGCAGTTTGCGGCTAAAGCTTAACGATCCGCGGAAAATGCGAGAATTTTCCGTCGACCACAATTGAAACGGTAGTGTACCGTTACTATTGCGTTTTTCCTCCAAAATTTCAGCCAAAGAAGGAAAATTTTCTGCAAAATTCACCCAAACACACCGAGCAATTGTAAAGTTTTCGAATCCGGCGGAACTTGATTAAAAGCTGAATAGCTCGTGCGAAAGCTCGCCGAGTTTTCTTCGACTTTCAATCGCTGTTTTTGCAAACATCAACATTGACAACGAAATATACACATTTGCATCGAAATAAATGATGAAATTGGATATTGCATTGATGAAAAATTTCGACGCAAGTTTCATAAATTAATTAAATTATATATCAGTTTTTTTGATGGAATTTTACTTTATTAAAATTTTAAATAGCTGTATTGATAAAAATCCGTATTTTCTATTTAACATTAATCATTTTTAATAAAATGTAATAATAATGAAAATAATTCTGAAAATATAAGTTGTATTTGAAATTATTATTTAAAAGTACATAAATATATTATATTTTTTAAAATCTTATTTTAAATTAAATACACGCTAATAATTATCCATTTTACTTATCACAAATTAAAATATTATATTTTTATTTGTCATGAATATCCATAAATTTGGGGAACGAATCAATAATCTGTCTTAAATTTGAATATAAAATAATAAACTAGATTAGTAATATCCTAAATTTCATTAAATAGCGAAAATTAAAAAGTATTGCCCATATGTGCGTACGTAGACTGCACGCTTCTCCAAAGTAGTTTGATCTCTGGATTTCGGACTTTGATCTGGACCAGTGAATGTGAAGAGAGAAGCGGCAGCTTCTGCGATCTTCGATGGTCTGAAGTTAAGTTAGCTTCCTTTTGGTTGTAGTCCAAGTTGGGATGCTTTGAATTATAAAATGAATGTTTAAGTGTAAATACAAGTAGTATCAGTCTAAATCTCTGAGCGGAAGTCCTTAAAATAAATGTTGGAGAGGAAGTAAATATCGTTTTTTAACTCGCATTTCAGTATTTATATCCATGGCTCGTTGAATGATAAATTGTTTGCCTCTTTTTCAGTGAGACGATCAATTACAAAAGGGTGGCAATTTTTTTAATAAATTTCCGATGGTCGCTAAGGCAGGTCAGAAGCCCGATGCAGACTTTTTTGGTCTTTAGCATTTTATTCTAATTTATTGGGTGTACCTTGTGGCTTAAGCTGTAAAAATATTTTTCACGGTAGTGTCCCATTATAAAAAGAAAAAAATTTTTTCTTAAACAGTAGAAACACTTCACATGCAGTCCATTTTTATAATTAAATAAATATCATGAGTTAATTCTTTAAATCTCTGATTGATTACAGTATAAAAATGATTAAAAATAAACTAAATTAGGAATTTTTTATTTTTTTACACAAACATTTGCTATTTTTAATAAAAAAATATTTATTTGGTATTATTTTAATTCTATTAATTTATTGAGTGTATAAAAAAATGGTTAATAAAAAAATATTAAATTTAAGATCCTAAAGTACAATGGAGTTTCTTTATTCTAATAACAAAACGAGCTAAATATTTTTTTTGCACATTGTCCTAGGAATATTAATATATAAATTTACACTTTCGTATAATATTTCTAGGGCCTTCCGTATAAAAATATACTTCTTGAACATTCAAGCATTAAAATCTTTATGTCATACTTTTACAACAAATAAATCTATTTTTAAAGCCATATTTAGTATTTTTTGCAATATCGTCTTATTTACAATACTTCACTAAGCAAATATAATATTGTTGCAGAATAATTTATTTATTTAATATTATATTTATTAATCACAAACATGATGTATAAAATTATTATAGAAGTCACTATAACTATGGTTTCTTATGTCTAAAAATATATGAAGCTTGTTTTGCATCAAAAAACTGTAAAAATATTAAGATTCAAAAAATTTAACTGTGCTTTTAATTGTTGACAGATTCATCAATATTTTAATGATTTAAAAATACACTTTTTAAAAAAGGTTTTAGAAGTAAGTACAAGTCTGTGATGATCGATCGGTATTTTAATTGTATTATAACTACTAATTCTTATCTTACAGATACTATGGAAATTGAAAAAAACTAAGATACATATGGGATTCGAACCCAAGTCTTTCAGGTCAATAGTCAGAAACTTACAGCACTCGTTTACCATACTGGTTTTATTTTTTGAGAGATTTTGATTGAATTTATCGTTGAACTTTTGTAATCTTAAAAATCAATTAAATCAAAAAGAGCTATGATTTTAAAATGTCACTTAAAGATAAACGTTTTATTAAAAATGTAGCCATTATCAACATAAAATATCTTATGTATATCCATACATATATTCTAAAGGCTTACAGTACCCTTAAGATGTGCATAAAATAAACAAAGTAAAATACTTGCTTCACAGGTATTTTGTTCAGAAATGTCTTTTAAAATACTATAAAAATTTTAAGATTATCCCAACAGTACGCATGCTTGAGATAATCGATTTTAATGTTATAACACCTTAATTGTTTAAGAATAATATTTCAAGGATGATATGACATGTTACGTTTTGCCTTTAAAATTAGTTGATTGTTGGTAAATTTTCGGTATACATCCGATATAAATATATAAATTATTCTCGAATAGATTTTTCATCATTCTACCTTTTAAATAAGGGGTATATCATTAAATAGTCTATCCCTAATGTTCCCAATATCTATTAAAAAAAATCGTTAGCCTCATAAAAATATGTCAAATAAAAAATAAATATTATTTGTTATTAATATATTAATATTTCTGTTTCTAGGTGTACATTATTCTGAATTACATATCTGGAGTTCTGTATTTTCTGTCAACGACCATTAATCCATTCCTGTACAACATCATGTCGAACAAATTTCGAGAAGCTTTTAAGGTACGTAGTATACGTTTTATTTTCATCATATTTTAAAGTTGAAATTGTATGAGATTTTTCCGTAATAATTTTACGTATGCTATGTTTACATAATTCTGAGTCGACGCTTGTTTTATTTGTGCAGTTTTTCAAAGTGAAAAATAATATAATACTTTGTAGAAATGCATTCATAAAATAAACATCCTTTGATCGAAAATATTTTTCTGTTCATTTTTCGCCGAATAGGAAATGGAAATAAATCTTCACAGTTAATCAAAGACGAAAGATTTATATGCTTAGTTTTATGTGTACAAAGCACTCGAAATAAAATGTTATTTACGTTGAATTCAATATCGTAAACACGATGTTACAAATCTTAATTAAATGCCTAATTAAATTGGCAAACATTCTACTTTAGTTCATTATTAATAAATAATTTAAAAATGAATAAATATATTTTATAAATTAAATTTGTTCAGAGTTTAAGTACCGCCCGAGCGGCTTGAACGTGAAACAGTTTTAAATAAGAAAACTATTTAAACACGCCCTTGACGATATTAGATTAGCATAAATATGTATTTTGCTTTAGTATTATTTTTTCAAGTGGTGAAAGTTTGCTTTATAAATTGAGTCAATATAAAAATTTCAAGAACATATAAAGGTTATTTGAAGTATATGTTAATATATTTTTGAGAAATATTTTTATTAATCGTTTCGTTCTAAATTGAATATTATCATATATTATCTAAATGAGTAAACATATACATCCAGATTTAATCGTTAAAGGGTTGAGGTCGTTGAAATGGGTCATGATATGTTATGTACATGGGAATCGTAACACAGCTTTATTAATTGGGTTAATAGATTACCAGTTTTCAATAATTAGATAAGGAATTGCTTCCAATATATATATATACCTATATTAATTTCTGTTTTTTTAAATCTGAATAATGTAAACGTTCTTGCGACCCTTTAATTACATGTACAATATCTTCCAGAAACATAACTTTTATCTCTCGTTTATTTTATGTAAAAAAGTTTTTATATATGAATATAATAATTTGATATAAACGAATATAGAAATATATAATATTATATAAAAGTTTAACCGACGGTGTAATTTATCAGTGGTGTAACTATTACTTGGGTCCCTTAACGGTTTTTTTTCGTAAAAATAATATTTAAGAGTGAATTTATTCTGTCAGCTATGCTATATACATATATTAAAAAGAAAATCATATTTAAAATTTTAACTTATCGCTCTTTTATTGTGTGCTTGGACGTAGCGTCTACTTAATATAGCATGTCTTAATAAGTTGAATAGTAGCGTTGATCCATTGTCTCTCGTTCGCAATCACGTCCATTATTCCTACTGTTATGATCATGACTTCAGCACTCGAAAGCTCCACTGTGACTGGAATCATCCAAGTCTAAGCATTTTATTTTAAATACCTTATATGATTCAAAATATCTAATTTGTCCCCAATTACCATAAATTTATATTATTTTAAAAAATGAAATATTTTCATTCTCAGTTGAAATAAACCGTATTAGCAAACATAGACATAAATAAATAAGATATCCTACCTATTCATATTCTTAAACTACTTAAATATATGTAAAAGAAAATTTTATTAAATTTACAATCACGTGCAATTTAGTTATATTAATTAAATCCAATGTTAATTAACTAAATAATAAAGGTAAATGCCATTTAGTTGAATTTTTAATACATCTATATAACAGTTTATAAAGCAAAATTAAATCATTTGCTATTAAATCGATGCTCATATCTTTCATTAGCAAAATTAAATCGATTTTCATCACTTTCAATATTTAATGAATAACAATAAGTTTTTAAGTATTAATTATTTTCAAGTTTACTTCTTACTAAATAATGATACAATAGTTAGAAATAATTAACAAGTTCTCAGCACAAACAACACATTTTAAAAGCTGTGTTATTAATTAAGCTAATATAAATAATGGAGCTCAATTTATTATACAAAAGTATGCAATAGTCTAATGATTAAATGAAAATATTATATAAATCTATTAATTTGCAATTATACATATTAAGAATAAAACTAGTTTAAAATAGTCATTAAGACTTTAACAATTGTTCAAAATATTCAATAGCAGTTTATTTGGGTAAACCAGTTGTTTCATTAAAATAAAATAAATAAGGAATATAATAATTTATTTTACAGCTATGGTTTGATCTATAAAATATTTTTAGCCTCTTAAATAAAATGAGTGTTTTCTGTCTGAATTAACACATTGATAGTGGACAATATTATTTATAAATGATTATATTTGCCAACGTTTATCTTATTAACCGACGTTTTTGCTCTTAAAGATTCTTGTTTTTTAAGAAATATAAAGCCATATATTCACCGTTCAACACCTTAAAAATGTATTTATAGAATGTTGAATTTGCAGGGCTTTCTTTTAACAAAAAGGTGCCGGAACTCAATTTTTATCAAGCTTTTATTTTTACTGAAGAAAATGATATTCAAATGTCATTTTAACTAAAGTTAAAGCGGATTTTCCTATGCCACGAAGCAAGTTTTTTACTTTATTTTACATGTCAAATCAAAGAAATATAAATGTAAAATAAAAATAAAATACATTTTAAGTTTATAGTGATTTTCAAAGTTTTGTCCAAATCTCGTCTGACAATCTTCTCGATACCTTTTTTTTAGTGTTAAATGAAATCTGAGAAACCACAGATCATCGTATTTTGAAGGATCGAAAAGTGGGAAAGGTGGTTCGATAACGTTCTATGAACAAAGGTGATGAAACTGTATTGGTCTTGTACGAAGCTCTTATTGGGATAATAATTAGATTCATTTGCGAAAATCCGCGTTCACGTTCACTAGAAAAAATAAGAATAGAATTCAGAGCATATATTAAACGCAATATTTTTTCAGAATGTCTTTTCGAGAATGTATTCGCGATATTCATGAATCATTTCTCTTTCGTTTATGGTAGTCTAATTGACATGTTTCTAAATTCCATCTCTTCAAATGTTAACTAGACATCAATATCTTCAGGCCAATATTTTTAGTAAAGTACGCGAGCTCAAAGTGCAATTTTTTATTTAGCAAATTTTTTTAAATTACTCTTTCCAATAAAATACTTTCGAATCAGTAGAAACGAGCATTTTTTTTAAATATTCGTGGTGTGAGATGTACAGCAGCTGAAGCACGTTTATATCAGGGACCTCATTTGGAAGAGACACTTGCCCCTCCTTGAATTTGGCATTGACTGGTCAACTTTTGCCCCCTTCTTACTGGAAAAAGCAGAAATGACGTTCCTGATTCCAAACCACAAATTCTCATGTTATCCCTGAAAGAGATTCTAAAAAAAAATCTCGAATATATCATGAAAATATTTTTCAAAATGTCATTATAGGGAATCATATCAGAATACATTTTCACCAGTAGATATATATTTTTACTATAAAAAATATAATTTATCTGGCAGATAAATTATATTTTTAAATCAAATAATTTTACTAGCAAGTAAAATTATTTGATTTAAATTTTTCATAAAGGGTTGTATTTTTCTGTGAAGATATATTTTCACTAGTAAAGTCCAAATATTTTCACAAGTATGTATATATTTATACTAGCAAAAATATTTTTGGCAAGTTCGAGTGCTAAAAAAATGTAAACAATTTTTTGTCATTCTCAGACCTCTATTAAAACCTTCCAAGGCATGAACCCCCCTTTACTTATTCAGCGTTATAAAAAAAAAAAAAAAAGTGGTTGTAAACATTTTATTCGTACAAATTTAATTTTATATGATAAAAATGCCATATAAAATTTCTCGAGAAATTTTTATTGATTTGACATTTTATGAAATAATTCTCGAAAAGAAATGTTTTTTTTTTTTTTGTAAAGTTATATTTTCACAAGTGAAGTCCATATACATTTTTATTGTAGATATATATTTCTACTCTGAAATTATCTTTTACCCCTTTATACAAAACTACGAAAGAAAACTCATAAGCTATTACTATTATAGATTTCCAGATACAGTGCTTCAACTTCAATCGTCAACCTCGTCATTTGCATCGATTGTTCAATATTTGCTCTGAATTGACCCAATAACCCTTCCGGTGTATTTGCATTCAGAAGTAAACAGCATCAAGCACATTCAGAGAACAAAAGTAAATTTGTTGACCGTGTTTACTATGTCTATCCATAATCTAGAATATGCATATGTGTGCGTGTGTGTGCATTTGTAGGTCTCAGGATCGAATTGGGAAAACTTTCAGGCGCTGCCTCCTCTTCTGGGTCCATCGAATATGCATAAGAAAGTAGATATTCCTTCGAGGATTTTGCAAACATAACGACATTATTATGCATCAGCGCAGATATGATGTGCGAACATTTTTCCATTACTCGCCGACGGTGTTTTCTCTCATGTAATTTGCATACCAAGGACGTCTCCTTCTTTCGCTTTTGTAGGAACAGTATTTCCATTTAATAATAGTAATTTAATAAAGCTTTACCACGTAAAATAGCACTGAGCACTATGAAGCAATGGCGAAAACCATCGCTTATGAATTGGTTTTAAACATCACGTAAAACCACAATTTATAATCCTCTACGAGAAATATGATTTAAATCATTATTTTTTACTTTAATGTGCTACCAGCATTGCACGCTTTTATAAGTTCAATATAATTTATTATAGTTAAATTTTAACATAATACTACATTATATTTTTTGTATAAACATATGCAAACAGTATGTCTTAATTTTCTTATAAACATATTAACTTATATTAAATATTATTTTTTATTATTTTAAATTATTAACTTATACTTTTTTACAATTTATTTATAAAAAACCTGCTAGATTCATATTATTAATTTCTCTTAGGTGCTTTTTGTATATTTATAAATACTCTTATTACATTATTTACTAGGTATTTTTGTATCTACATTTTTAAGTATTTATTTCCTAAAATATTTCTATCCATCAATCAAAGACCTTATAAAAAACTAAATAAACTGCTTAAATTATATTTTTGTTTTTTCGTCCTATTCAATTATTGATCACCAATTGTAATGCTGTCTCTATAGAATTACCTTCCCGAAACTCCAATTGTTCTTCATTTAAAATGTTTTTCCTATTCACAAACTCTCTTAATTGTACACAGGCAACTTATTTTAATTAACATTTTCTCCGTTCAAGGCAATAAATTAATACTACAGATAAATAATCAATGTCTGGCAAATAGAGATATCTGTTTTTATTATTTGTGAAATATTTTATAAAATATTTTAATTATAAAATGACTTATGTAGCTCTAGTATTTAAATTGCTAGCAAAAACTTCCTCAGAAGTTTGAACTTTTATTAATGCACCCAAACGCGGATATGATTATGATTTTTATTATACATATTATACATACAATAATATCGAGACAATTGTAATTTTTTGTATAAAATTATTTGCACATAAAGTTAATTTATCACACAGACGAAACAAATATAAAAGGCCCTTTTAGCGAATTTTTCGCAAATAATTAGTGGTCTAGACATTTTGATAATCATATGTTATGTGTTAGAAAAATCCATTGCTGATGTGTAAAGTAAAATTAAAAATATTTTACACGTTATTCGGTCAAAAAAATATTTTTAAAAGTTAAATTTTTTACAGTATTTGAGGTTTTATGTGTTTATTTTAAATTTAAAAAAAAATAAAGTACATAAATAATAAAACGTTTATTGATATATCATTGGAATTAGACAAATATGTCAATATAAATTTAATATCTCAAATAATTATTTAACATAAAGAGCATGTTTTTAATTTAAATAGATACATTATGTATGTAGAAAAAATATTAGCCATCTTTAAATAAACTACGTAAGTAATTTTTAGACAAATAAAATGTACACAAATTTTGTATAATGGAATTACGAATTTAAAAAAATCACATTTATCTTATAGAGTGGATCAAGGGTATATGTTGGTGACTAATATCTGAAAGATATGGATATAAATTCCATATTGACCCTAATGTGTTTTTAATTTTTTATTGTATTAAGGAGTTCGGAATTTATGTTTAATATAAATATTATATAATTATAATATTCATCGATTACTTCAGATTAGGTTGTCCTATATTTTCCCAATCTCACAGATGGATATCTAGACAAGATCGGAATAGTGTAGTCCGTAAGTTTTATATTGATGGCCCAGAAAACATGGGTTCTAGCCACGGCAGCAGACTCGATTTTTTATTTATAAAAATGTGCTTTGCTTTAAAAATTCGACCTAACTGCAAAATGACATCTATTGAATACAAATTATTTCAAGCTTAGATGCCGAAGGTGTGTGATTTACTAGCCAAATTATCTGGTAGCAAATTATTCAGCTAATTTGTACAATTTACTAAAAATATATAGTGTTTGTTGTTGTATTGTTGTAGTTGTCTAAAAAAAATTAATTTCGAAAGCTCATATTAAAAAATATATGGGATCCAATTTTTTTATAAATTATTCTATCTGCACTCACAATCTTAAAATAGATTCCTTTAAATTTGCTTGAACAGTCTGCAGAATAAATGATTTTCACAAAGCTCTACTTTTATGGTCCTTACCCATTAACATATTTATTTGTCGGAATATTATTGCAAAATTCAAAGAAACGCCTTCTTAAATTATTTATATTTAATTATTTCCATAGTTTTTTATACGTATAATTATTTATATTCCTCCTTTTTTTTAAGCCCCGCATCTTATGCTTGTGTCTTATTATATTATAGAATGAATCAAAAGCACAATATTTTCAGTTGAGCTCGGAATGCGGATTTTTCTCGGAATGCTATCTTTGTTTTATATTTGTTGTTAGCTATTTATCGGGCGAAACTGATACTGATTTTGAGGGTTACTATCTTATTGGTTGAACTATTAATAAAAGTGTGCTTGGTGATAAATAGATACTTTAGACATTAAACAATGTCTCTTCTATTCACGTACATACATATATTATATAATACAAGGGGTGGATAATTTCAGATCTACCCGTGTGATTTTATCATAGTTACGCGAAAGCATTATGATTCATCACGCTATTCCAAAGGAATTATGATATTCATTGAATCAAATTTTACAGCACGTGATTTCAGTATGATGTCACCTAATTTTCGCGTAATTTATGTATAAGCAGATATAATTTATGTATTATAAGAAAAGCAATATATTCAGAGTATCAGAGTCGAACATTCAGTAATAGAACAAATTACCTATATTTTGCTAAAAATCTTTTTCTTTTTAGTGTTATTTTATGGCATACTAAAATATGTCACGAATATAAATATTATTTTTTATAAAATATATTTTATAGATATCTTACAGATGATTTGCTACCAAACTTGACCTCTAGATGCTTAATTGAGCATGCCATAATAAATATGGCATTATTATCATTGTAACGGATAATAAATATGAGCAAAATACAAAATGCAAAATATTGTTATATTTATTACCGATGAAAATATAATTTATTTTTATTAAAACACTGAAATATTTATTAAGTTTTTTTTTTATATTCTATACAATTGGACTATATGTATGGTTATGATACATATGTTTATATAAAGTTGTGCTATTTATCTATTTATTAAAAAAAATCTTTATTCTGTCTAATGATAATATTCTCCTGTAGTTATCTGTCTCTACTTAATAGTATTAAAAGGATTTCGTGTTATTATATCATATATAATATATTGTATACACAATAATACTTTATTCTATAATATAAATTATTATAGCGCAAAGCTACACCTCGTAATGTCCATTTTATTTTTCTACTCTTCAAAAAATTGAATAATCGCCGTGATGAAGGGAAACATATTGCCTAGTACAATATACGAAACCCTAATGTTTATTCATCCATCTTACGTAATGTATGAGATTACACCAGTACCAGTTTTTTTATTTATGTATCCTCTTATAAAAAAGGCTGTCTACCATTCAAACTGTTGTGATTTCATAAATTAAATAAAACTTTGTTCATAGTACTTAAACAAACAATGTTTTTGATTAAATTTCATATTTTAAAATTTATATAAAGCTACCATTTAAACTTGTTAACAAAACAAGACATTCCCGATTCCTCATTTCTTAAACTTAAGGTAGCAATGTTGCATCCTAAGTGGTTCCATCCACTCATGTTTGACCGAAGTTTCGTTGGGAGTTCATATATATAATGCTTCATGTATGTATATTTTATAAATCCATTAAATTCATATTCGCCTCAATTTAAATTATTTATGTTTGTATTTACTTTGGGGATTTTTTAAAGAAGCATTTTAACAAAACTCATACATAATAGAACGCTATTTGGACCACACGAATTGGGCAGTGCTTCTTTTAAAACCCACGATAGACTTGAAAATAGAGAAAAATATATATAAGCGACATGTATGAATGGATCCTTTGAGATTTCGCGTTAAATTAATTTATTAGAGAATATATCAAGAATGCAGAAGGATTTGCGGGAGGGCGAACTCGTGGGAATAAAAGAACAATTGTGATATGTTTCTTGCTTTTATTAAAAACCTAGTATTTTATTATTTTGGTAAATAATTTCTGCATTACATTGTTTAAATATATAGAAATGAGAAAATGAGAAAATATCCAAACAAATTAATTAGTTAAAAAGTATTAGCTTCGGTGAAAAATAAAAATGTTTCGAGTTATAATAATAATTTAAAATACTTTTAAATGGTTTGAATCTTTACTAATTGATATTGCAATAATATTGGGATTTAAATGTTTACAAAATAAAAATAAATTATTTTGGTAATTTTGCAAATAAAAAATACATTTTATTTTTATTTTAATTGATTTGATTTATTTTAGAAACGTATTATTTATTATTTTCGTATCTAATTATACTGCTGCAACTTAAAAATTTGTATTTATAATATTTATTTATAATAATTAAAAATCTAAATAAAATATTTAAATAATTTATGGTTAAGTTTGCGTGATACGAATAGCTTCAAATATGTTGTAAGACTTAGATTAGATCGCTCTTATTGTTCAGCCCTGTGAGGTTTTCATCGAGTCTTGCTTTAAGCTTTTCCAATTGTTATTAGACGCATGAAGTGATTCGTTATTTGATAGAAATATTAAATATGAATCCCTTTAAAACTTATTATACAAACAAAATCACTATACTCTATTTGGGTTAACACAGTCAGTTCGAGAACTATCCATTTATATTTTGAAAAAAATTATGGAAATTAAAATCATTGCTATATTTTTTATATTTATCAATCAATCGCGGTAATGATAAGTATATCGAACGCATATCCGTATCGTGTGTTCTAGGGCTAATAATTGGGGCGTAATCATTTAACAATCGATTCTAGACACAGAATAAGCGATAGAATAAAAGTGAATTGTAATTGTAAAAAAGTGTGAATTGTAAGTTATATTAGCTTTTCATTGATTCATTAATTTAGTATATATTTTTTTTTATTTCCATTTTCGATTACAAATAAAACATTTTAATATTTATTTTACTGTAAAAAATATATTGTAATATAATTTTTATTTACAAAGTAAAATATTTTTCAAAAAGTCTAAATATGATTATGGAGATACGATAAATATATTCTTTTTACGTTACGCAATTTATTCGTGTGGCTAAAACTCATTCGTTCCCTTTAAAATGTATCAGTACGCACCCTATTCATCTAAAATGTTTCGATCGCAACGCTTTTATTCCAAGTCTGAAAAGACGTATTGTCAAAGGAAGAGCTTTTAACCTGCAAGTTAAAGCATTCACAAATCGGTTTGAAAGATGGATAAACCACATTTGGAAAATTAAAACATTATTTTATGTATAGTATTATATAATATTTACAAAATATCGATAAACTCCCCCATGTGTACGTAAGTGTTGTTTTGACACCCTCTTATGATACCTAAGGGATCATAGAGACGTTTATTTATTTTTTGCCATACCGTTATATTATAGATCGCTCTTTTATACCCGCAAATCCTTTTATCCCTTTTATATTTTTTACGGTCTGCGCGAGTCACTGTTCTCGTGTGTATATATATATATATATATATATATATATATATATATATATATATATATATATATATATATATATATATATATATATATATATATATATATTATATTTCAAGGTAAGGCAAAGTGAATTCGATAACGTTAAAGCGGTTTCGTTAAACGTTAATTGAATTAAAATCAACGCCGTGACATTGTTCATGAACAAATTAATACACATAAGTATATACATGCCGAGAGTACATACGGCACACATATGCTAAAAAGTTATACAAATAGACTACATCGCACGAAAATGCTGATGTGAATTTCCGAGACCGTGGAAACTCTCGAGGTTCTCAAAATTTGCGACCGTCGGATATACGTTGCTATGTGATAAGGGCCAAGATCAAGGAGATTCATTCGAAGTACTTTTATATAATAATGAACTCGTTCGCTTAGATGATCTGTTAAATATTAATTAAAATTTATAATATATCTAATTTAATAAATGTTTTTATTTTTTTTAAGTACACAACATATTTTCATAATATATATTGCTGAAATTTTGTATCTTTTCGTCATAGTCGCTTTTATAATTGGTTTTCAGTATTTTTTAAAGTCTATTTTTAAATTATTGGTGCTTGGTTTCGGATTCATGTCTTAAAGATGATGCTATGATGATGCGTAGATTAAGAAAATACGTTGGGTCTGATACCGCGTCTTATAGACCCACCGTATGCCCACTACGCAAGTTAGTAGGGATCGGAAGATCGCTGGTGTACGTCTAGACGGCTACTAAAGCCATGGACACCGCTCGCACGACTTCAAACGCGCATAATCTCTTGGTTTGTGTTTATGCATTATGAGTCATTACATCTTATTTTTTGGAATGGATGGACTATTGTAACCTAAATTTGAATTATCCAAAATATTTTACAAAACATAACTCATTGTTACTTTTTTTATGCTAAAATCTATCATGTGAGTTGGTTATCCAAATTAATATTTAGGTATCTGACTCTACATTTTGGAAAAATTTTCGTTGCTTAACTTATTGATTGTGCAGTTTTTCTCACAGTGGTGAATTCTATTTTAGCTAATTTACTATCACTTATTATTTGTATGCAGTACTGGATTTTGCATAGATTTTTCTGCAGATATTTTGATGAAATTAGAGTATTCTCGTGGGATGAAAGCAAAACTGACTTCTTTTAGTGAGAATATACAGGGTTATTCCCAAATGTTGCCTTGTCGGTGTCATTAGAATTTATTGGATGAAGTAATGTTCACTTCTTCTGGTATTTATTTAAAAATATGTGAAAAATATTATTATTTAAATGAAAATATAAAGAAAATATTCTTTTTTATATTAAAAGTATTTGCATTATCCCAAACTACTGATTCTAAAGTCTCGGCTTTTTTCCAGTACCAGTCCCAAGAAAAAATCTCGTTTTAAGAATTCTTGGGAATCGATACTTTTGTTTGCTTATCGGTAAAAGCATAGAAAAAAATATTTTAATATATTTATAAGTAAAAAGTAGACATTTTAATTTATTAGAAAAAAAGAATTAAAAGGACTTTTTTTTATTATATTTATTATTTATTTATGACTACAAAAACGCATTTTGAATTATATATACTAATCGGCGAATGTAAAATTTTAATATAAAAATAAGGATAAATATTTTATTAAAATCATAGAGAAAAAATATTTTAATATACATATTTATAATATAAGTATAAAAAGCAAACATTTTAATATATTAAAAAAATATAATTTAAATGCTTATTTTTATTGTGTTTAATATTTATTTATGACTACAAAAAACGATATTTGAATTATATATACTAAGCGATAGTGAAATTAATACATAAAAATAAGGATACATATTTTATTGTTGATGGGCATAATAAGTTTTTAAAAAAGATTAAAGCAATTACGGATGAATCAGATAATTATTATTATAGTTATGAATATTCCTGACGTTGAGAATACTCGCTCGCTTTCTGTTGATGTTGTCTTAATTGTGAGTAAATATTTATATTTTCAGTTCATTCTCTAGTTGGTTGCAAAATCTTATTTTTTGTTGTTATATTTACAGTAAAGTCAAGCTGAAGTAGCTAATTATTAAAGATTTTTCAATACCTAATAAGTACGACCAAGCTTATTTTTTATTAATCATCACGAGAATATTAAAAATCTAGGTAAACTTAATCCGTAATGATCGATCGATATAAGAAATATATAATAATCACTAAATGCAATCTCCGGACACTTCATTTATTAAAAAAAAAAATAGTAAGATCCATATGAGATTCGAGCACAGGTCTTTCAGGTCAATTATCAGCGATTTATACTACTTGTTTATCATACTTATTAATTTTGTCGATTACATTTATTTTTTAAGTGTTCTAATATTGATTGAATCTTTCTAATTATTCTTTTATTGATTATTTTAATATCTGATTTTTACCTATCTAAATCATAAAAATTCTTGAAATAAATAGAAGCAACTTTCAAAATAGTTTTTATTGGCAATATTGTCAGTCTTTTGTAAAAAAAATGTATTAAACCAATCAGATGCTTATCTCTTTATTCTTCATATATGATTTAAACGCTGAAACATTTGTAGAACTAAAATTGTGTTTAGTTTAAACAACCGGGTTGTCTCTGTTCCTATTCCACACCTTATAAAACATATGCGATTATTAAAAGAAGCTACGCAGTACTTTTTTCTTTAAATTTTATTTAAATATCTAAATAAAACATGTTTAAAATAAGAATTAGTTTATTTCTGGTATGACTATTTATATGCAATAGATAGTTTTTTTAAAGAACTCTTCCATTAATTAGCTCATAGACAGTAGCTTAATCGGTATTTGACTATGTGTTGATAGTTTAATGTATTTTATTATTTATATAAACATATATTAAATTTCATAGAAATGACGGGAATTTTTTTTTGCGTTTATTAATACTAGCTGTCGGTATCTCACTGTCGTGAGGTACCGCAGCTAGTTTAGCCTATAACAATGTATATAAATGTAAAATTGCTTCTAAATTTGTTTATTTTTTTTAACTTGTTTACACATTGTTTCAATTAACTTTTTAAAAGCTCCTGAGGTTTGCCGTAAGGTAAATTTCCTCTATAAATAATTAAACACGAATAGAGAGAGAGAGAGAGAGAGAGAGAAAGACATTTGTTCAAAGGTAGCTCAGGATATTGTCGCCAGTAAATTCCAATACTCTGTAGCAGGGTATTTAATTGTGCAATCTATGTCTTGTTAATGTTGACTGCTATGTGATTTGCCTACGTAGCAATTTAATTTATTTGTCTGCCGAGAGGTGCTGCTACGCGTACATTATATATTATATAGAATTGAAACGTGGTAAATGTAGACAAATAAATGCTTAAGCCGATTGACGGGGGCTGGCACAATAAACTACAATAAAAATAATGTTAAATGTATATTAAAGACAGATAAATCAATGGATGTTTAAGTATCGGTTCGAATAAAATATTACTAATGTGAGTTAAATGTATGTAAATAGTAGCATATGTTATATATTTATATACACACCTGTATTAAATTTTTTAATGACGATAGTCTATACCAACTTTCAAAAAGTATTCTACTAAATATTTTTATTGCATATTAGTGAGCCTATGATATAAACATGTATTAATTAAAACTTATAACACGTAATAATTAAAACCGTGTAAAGAATAATATGTTACATGCAACATCTGAATTTCGAAAATTCATAATTTAACTAGGCAATGTATGCATTGTCATCAGTTCAGCTACAGTATAGTAAACAATTCATTGCATTTTCATCGCAGCGTTTATTCAAATATAATTACTACGGATATGAGTGTATTGGTCAAAGTGAATTCAAACAGAATTTTGGTCATAAGAGGTCGCAAAAACAATTATCACTTCTCAGAATTCAAAAATTCACTTCAAAATCCATAAAAGCAGGGGGAACGCTCGTTACCGAAAGTTCCCACTACGACGGAGCTGACACGATTTTATTGATTTTGACGTTGATTTTTACCTTCTGAGAAGAGATAATTGTTTTTTGTGCCTTCCTTTTGCGAAAAGTTCGGTTTTGATATGCTTCATTCGATTCTCACTTATTGTAAGTTTCTAAAGGGCGATGTTGACAACCCTTAGAAACTTACTTAGCTTTAGAGTTCCCTAGAGAGTCGCGATTGCGTCCAATATTCTCACCCGTTGCAGCCAGAACGCTCTTCTCTCATTTAAGGTATTCAATAGATTTTTTTTAAATTAGATCAACAAGTTATTTTTAGTAAAAAAAATATATTTGACTATGTAAATCTTAATTTATGACTAACCTATGTCTTATTTTAAAGACGAATTAACACTATTTAGTTTGTATAATTGTGCCCTAAACTCTTCTTATTCATTCTCTCTCTACGTAACATATTCAAATCACAATATTTAAAAACATTGAAATTGGTAATTTTAATTTCAATAACAGCAAAGAAAAGGCAAAATATAAATTAAAATCGCTAATCTTCAAATGATTTTACGCAATTAATTAAGTGTTAGTTGTGCTATAAAATGGCAATATACAAATAAATGTTTCATCCTCCGTTCTTAAAATAATAAATACCGACATCCCATTTAAGAAAAAATGGTCTAAAATTGCTTAAAATAAATTTTAAATATTACTCGGAAAAAATCAGATTATTTGAAAAATTTAAATATTTTTATCCTAGTTTTAAAACTAGGTTAAAAATATTTAAATTTATTATTTGATAAAATAAAATATTTTTTTCTAATTTCAAAACAATAACAGAAAATCACATGCATAAGTACAATGGGTATGCATTTTTTTTATTAGAATTATTTTGATAAAAGTTGATTGTAATGATAAAAAAATTGCTATCCAAAAAACAAGTATACATATTAAATTTATTCTTAAGGAAAATATTTGTAAAGCATTCGAAAAATATCAGTAAAAAAATGTCATTGAAATGTCAATGGTTTATGTGCTGGCAGTGAAACTGGCATTACTTTAGCGCCGAATCGGTTGACATTTCAATTACATATTTTTTTACTAAAAAAAATTGAATATGTATATTTTCTATATATATTGTTTTAATTTTACATATGTATATTATATACATAAAAATATAAAATTAATAAAAATATTATATAATATAAGCATTTTTTCTGCGTTATTATTTTTAATGTTTTAAAGTGAATCAATAAGCAATTTAAACGAAAAAACTTTAATTAAAACGCTTAATAATATTTGCTCAAAATAAACTTTATTAAGTGATCATTGAATACTTAATTATTATTCCGAAATGTTACAAAAATAGTAAAATAAATGTAAATAAAATGCTTTGTTAATAATTTATACATATAAATTACTAGGTTCAGTGTTGTAAATTAATATTATTCATTCTAAATACACATAAATCATTTTAATGCTAAAAAATACTAGGTTTAGTTCAAATTTGGGTTATTAAATTCAGGTATATATAAATATATTCTGTGAACTTAACAATAATATAAATTTGTTTGACTATATTGTGTTCCCCATACCTCATATTTGAGCAACTTATTTACTCTTACATTTTTAAGCTTTAGAAGTTCAATTTGAGTTCGTTGAGAAATTTGCCAAATCTTTCTACTATACAATTATTAATGACTAATGTCTATGGATTTATCAAATAATGATAATCAATTTTAAAACAATGTTTTCAGATCAAATTAAAGTCAAAGTATTTTAAATATTGTCAAACTATTTAAATAAAAATAAAAAATTCACTCATAAAATTGAATCATTTTTCTAATGTCTTCTTAGGGAAAGCTCTTATTTAAATTAAAAATAAACATCGGTTTAAATTTGCATATTAAAATATAATCGAAGTAACTTCTTTGTTGTGAACAATTTTTCATAACCGAATCCTTAATATAGTTTTGAAAGGATTGCAGTTTTATTCGCGCTTGATTTAAATTGTTGAAGTCATAGAAACCGTATCAACAACAAGCAAATGTATCTTTTAAAAAATAATATATTAAAAAGCTAAAAATTAATTAAGATAAATACACACTTTCATTTTATTTCATAATAAAATATGATTCTGGTTTTTGTTGCAGCATTAGTTTTATATATAGATAACCAAACTTTAAGGAGATTTGCTTATTCATGTAAAAAATATATTTATTTTCAAAACAAGAACAAAAAACACAGAAACAACAGACTAATTCAACAGTTAGGAAATGGCAAGTTCGGGAAAATGTGAATATATTAAAGCACAACAAAGAAATACACAAATTCAATATCGAACATAAAAATATCCGAAAACCTAATTTATTTTTTTAAACACAAATGAATATATAATACAGGTTTATATATGTTACATATAAAGCTTTATATGAGATTATTTATTATGGATTATTAAATTAAATATGTTTAATAAATTTAATGACAACAGGTATCCTTATGTATTATAATCTATTATTTATAGAGCACTCTCTTTATTGAATCTAGTCGACGAAGTAGAACAAATAACAAAAGCCTTCACGCGGCAAAGCCTCTCTCCGTTTTCCTTTAACTTTCCGCGAAGTCAACCCTTCATGTTTATGAAGCATACCTTAGCTCTTTATCTTTCACATTTCGCGATATCGGAGACACTTTTCCTTGTATGTTTTGAATTAACAACTTTTACTTTGACACAACATGAGAAGGGAAATTCGGATATCGCGATATTTTGCAACACCCTTGGGTTTCCAGCTCACGGATATTCAACCGATTGATATTCAAATAGCGTTCGCACACTTTAACCAACATTGTAAAGGAAAGAATATTTTTTTATTTTATTAAAAGTTATCTTCTTATTCACAGAACACGATAGCACACCGCTGCTGCTGTCACAGACCCAAAGTCGCAGTGAAGAGCAAAACTTCTGGTCGATATCAAGAAAATTATAAGATGCGTCGTTCGAAAACTTTGTCCGCGAGAACTAAACTCAGCTATGTTAACTCAGTCACAATTAAAGAGGGGAATAATAACTCTAAGAGGAACAAACTAAGATGCTCTTTCGGTGGCGTAGAAGTTAAGAAATCTCTACAGCCTAAAGACTGTGTTAATAAGTATGAAACATCCTTCTCTGAAAAGATCTTCAAGATATCGCCTTTCAAGGCCAAGAATGAAGATTCTTCATCTTTAAATGAAACTAGCTCTAAGATGCTGAGGAACGAGTCTACAGAGAGTGCCAAGAGCCATTCCATAAGCAACTCCAGTCTTCAAGATTTAGACGAAGAAGAATTCACTGGAAAAGAGTTGGCCATTTATATGGAACAAATAAACAACAACATTGCCTAATTTTTCAACTATTGTCATACTCCAAACTAGTCAATGTTGTATAATATTTTATGTAAATAAAAATACTAGTCAATGATATTTTTAAGAAATGTGCATATGTTTAATGTATGATTATTGTACTTATTTTTATTATTCATTAATAAATTGAATAAAAACGTATTTCGTAACCATAAATTACAATAATAAATGTATTTTTTATTAAAAAATGAAATAATTTTTCCAATGCTCACAAAAAAAATACAAATATTTAAATTTATTTCTTACAAAAAAAAACTATAAATATATAATATTATATTTAAATTTTATTTACAAATTTATTCAACACATTTTTTTAATAGTATCGTCACAAAAATAACATTCCGATCGTTTTTGCATTAACACCTTTTTGCATTAAATCACACGTATTAAGCATAATTTTAGCAATGAACTATTTACACGAAAATGTAATTTAAATTTATACATAAGAAAGAAAGCATAGTAAATAATAAACTAGTTTTTAGAAGTATTGCGATATACATAGAATATTATTGAAAGATATACATTTATAAATTTGATTATAAATCTAATACTTAATTACATTGCTTCAAACATAACTCCATAAACAAACATAATCGCGAATATTACCAGTTGCTTCATAGAAACTCTGTATAGTAATCGCCGAATTAAAGCTGGATCTATTTTTTTTTATGTTTTAAGTACCGTTAAATTTTCTTAATTTAAAAATAATTTATAAGAAACTCAGACGGAAAATTAGAAAAAAGAGGTTTTAAATTATATCAATGTTTTTTTTAATACTCGTATTTTAGTATTTTAAAATATATTTTTTATGTTAAACAAAATCATCATTTTCTCTTTATAAATCTATTAAAAATGTGATAATATTGCCTTAATATTATATTTTAAGACAGGAGGATACAAAATCCATTTATAATTTTACTGCGCAAAACCTTTTGAGGACTTATAATTGCAATGTACATTTTTCCTATATTGTAAAAACTTAATAAATAATTTTTTACACAATTGGAGACTTAAAAAATACAAATTTGCAGTGAAAACGGAGGAAAAATAATCTTGACTGTCAAGTCAATACGAAAAATATATATAAAATGGTGAGAAAGAGCAATTGATTCAACAAAAAAGGTAAGTAGAATAAACATTTATATGCGTCGTCTAGATTCTACATAACTGTTATATATTCTACATAAAATATATCTTGCTTAAATATCAATGCAAACTAATTACAGTAATTGAAGTTCAGTATGATATTATATAAAAGTTAATATATTTAGAAATGCAAGTTAAAGATATCTATGTAATTGATCAAGATAAGCTGACTAATTATTCGTATTGCATATACTAAAAACTTTTGCCAATAATTAAGGAAAACATTAAAAAAGTACGTCATAATGCATATCAATTAAATATATAAATCATTGGTTTGAACAAAATAAAAAGAATCTTCCACCTTAGTCAAAGTTTTTGCCTGAACTGTATTTTTTTTATTTTGCATCAAACGCTTTTTTGGGTACTTAAAAATAAATAATCACGTGTTTGACATTAATTCTAATTCCACAAGTAAGATAATATTGAATTAATTGCTGATGTAATATATCTAAAGAATTTCATCATGACCATTAGTAATAATATTACTTTTACAAATTTACATCAGACCAAAAATAGGAGAGGCACTTAATTAATAAATTATTCAATGTATTTCTGTATGTGTTCCGTCTCCGGTCCTCTTGATCCTCTTCTCGATGAAATCTTGGGAAGGGGTTTTCAAATCGTACGCCCATCCAATCCACGCCATCAGATCGATGAATGCTTTCGTCACATTTAGCGAGTAGTCGCCGAGCTCCGCTACTTTGTAGTCCCACGGGAACGTGTGGTGGTAATTGTGAAAGCCCTCGCCCAGAGCCAGGGCTGACACCGTCCAGTTTTCGACTGATTTTATATGTTTGTCGTACGGTCTGTTGCCGAACATGTGAGCGGCACTGTTCACCAACCAGGCCATGTTCAGCGAATAAGTGTACCTGAGCATGGCTGATATAAACCAGGAGTTCTGCCAGGTTTCACCCCAAAGGAACACGGGCAGTGCCGTCGGTATCACGAAGCACAGTAAAGGCATCAAAATTAAGTAATATCTGGGAAAGAAAATATGATTTTTTTTAAGTATTATGTCTAGAGCCGGGGTGGCTAAAGCATCGACCGCGGTCGACTGGTCGACCGCGTAATTATTCGTAGTCGCCCGCCAGAAACAAAATAAAAGAGAAAGAGAAAAAATAAAAGAACAGAAAACTATATGTTAAAGTATGTGGCTTAGAATGATTGTTAAATCCATTATCGTTACGTGTTTTTCTATACATTTTTGTTATAAATATTTTATTACATCATCAAATATGGAAAAAGGTGATGTGATCAAACTCAACCCGGAGGGAAAAAACAGAAAGAAAATTGGAGATTGAGCAAAGTGGAAAGTTTATATCGCTAGGGTTATAACTTAAGTTAGGTACTTAATAGTATTTTAAAGTATACGTAAAATAAAGTGAATTTTGTCTTCTGCTATTTTTATTGTTGATGCAAGTGTTTTTAGTTAACCTTAAAATTTTCTTAAAATCAAGTGCCAATTAATAATTTATTGTTAGTTATTATTATAATGAATTGTTTAATTTTTAAAATAATCGTTTATTAATAAATTACTAATTAAAATGTATAGGTACAGATAAAAACGTGTCACCATATTAATGTCTCCAAAATAGCAAGGAATCATAAAAAAAATCTTTTATTGTAAAAATTGTTGCAACGTAAAACGACCCACATTACCAAACAAAAAGTAGCAAATATACGACACCCGTTAGAGAAGTTTTGAACAAGGGTTTGCTATATCACATCGGACACTTAAGAGGCGTTCGACTGGAAAAAAAGTAAATGGCCAACAAAAAACCCTAAATGAAAGGCAAACGTCTAAAGTTCGGTAAAGACAACGTAAACTTCGTAACTAAGATTTTTTATTTTTTAACAAACACTAATTTTTAACTATTATATAGGTTTGTTTTTTGTGATTAATGTTTTTCATGCAGGAAATTAAAACTTTTGTTGGGTATCGTCCATCAGAACGGTACCACCCTTCCTGCATCCACCAGTATTGATTTGGTCCGCCATAAGTGGAAAATAAGCTGAACCGCTTTATTTTGTGGAAGGTACCATTAGAATAGATAGACTAACATATATAAACTTAGATGCTTATTTTTATTAAGTTATACATCTTTTTATGTAAGAGAACCATATCATATCAATCTTTCATTTCTTCAGCAATTTGCACGACCTAAACTCAATTGAAAATGTGTGGTATATACTAAAAAGGAAATCCTGACAAAACATCCCTTATCAAAAATATACAGGATGTGGCACGGTGATTCGGAAATTCAAGATTACATAAAAGCAGCTGTCGCTAGTATGCCCAGACGAATACAAGCTGTGATACAAGCAAAGGGAGGCCCTACAAAATATACGGTTATGAAAATTTTAATATATTGATTTTAATATTTAAACATAAATTAATCTATCGTACAAAACCTAAAATAAATTGTAATTTTAATTTAATAACTATTTTGTCTAAAAAAGTTCAAGATATCATGAACACTATTATATATAATTAAATCAATATTAAATTTTCAGAAATAAAAAAAATTTAGATGATAAATATGCAACGGAAAGTATTTGACTAAAGTTTTGCAACGCAGTAAAAAATAATTAAATATATTACAATTAATTTAGTATTAAAGTTATTAGTTTATTTTTTAGAAATATCTCATCACTATTTATATACATATAAATAACATCACTCATTTATAGGTAAGTCAAAATTAATTGAACAGTAATTGAACCTGATCTTGTTTTTAAGATAGGATATATTTTAATAGACCTTGTTTTTTATATTTTTTTAGCATTAGAAATTCGTATAATACTTGAATTTAAAACTCGATTAGGCTATTTTTGGCCAGATGTATTATTACTGTACGACTTTTATACGTAAAATTACATCCGAGGAAAATTGAGGGAAATATTAATTGAAAGCCTCTTGTGAAGCCAAGCATTAAATATTTTAATAAATTATTAGGCTAATGCATTTATATGTATATAAATGAGTTTTAACACATTGCCTACGTTAAACTTAATAAAAATTTAAATATTACATCTAATATACAATATAGTAATTTACAAAATCGATGGTTCGAGATAGTCGTTAAGATTATAACAAATTAGGCAGGTGATTAAAACCCCACATATAAATAAAAAATAGATAATATTATGCATAAAAAAATTTAATTCGGATTCTGTAAAATACTAATAAATATATAAAAATTAAAACTTTATCATGTATTAATATTAAAAAATATTTTGTGCCACATATGGCTACTTTTAAATGCCGGAATAAAATTTTACGGAATATAACTGTTAAAACTTTCGCCTATATGTATAAAAGGTATTAGAGCCACTTAAGGTTTATGTGAAAACCATTTAATTAATTTATGTAACAAATCGTAATAATATTAAATAATAAAATTATCAATTATATTATTATCAAAAGTTAAATTGTAGAACATTGCAGAAAAATATTTTAATAAAATCTGAATATGTATTAAAAAAATAACTATTCTCTACTCGTTTTTTTATATTCGATAAGAACTTTTACGTTGATAATATTTCAAAACGAATATAACAATTTGCTAATTTTAACTGTAATTCATACTTTCTAGTACTAAGACTAATAATGAAATAAATGACCACTTAAAAAATAGTAATGAGTCAAGAATATAGAAAATATTTTAATTTCAACTAAGTAGCCCGATTTCAACTGATAAATAATAATTAAAAAAATTGACTTGAATCCCAGAATCATTAAATCAATAAAAAATTATATAGCATACTTCTCTTGGAATTTCAGAATAGGATCATTGTGTAAATCGCTGAAATCCACCGTCTGGCTTTTCTCCTTGACTAGAGGGTGTTTTTTGCACAATAACCATCCGACATGAGCAAAGAAAAATCCTCTCTCAGCATTGTGAGGATCTGCATCCGTCTCTGCGTATTTGTGATGCATCCTATGATCTTTAACCCATATTATAACGGGACCCTGAAATTAAAAAAAATAATATGGATTTAAATATATTCAAATTTTACATTAAATATAATTTAAAATATACCTGAAATGAGACAGTATTTAAAATAAGTAATATTATCTGTAATGGTAATTTAGCCTTGTACGATTTGTGAGCCCAAAGTCTGTGAGCTCCTCCTGTTATACCAAGACCAGCAATTTGTGCTACTGCAAATGCTGTTAAGTATAAAACATATTAAAATTTTGGTTAATTAGTTATTTATATTTTATATATTACCTAGTATGCTGGTTTTCCATTGCGCAGACGTGCACGCTAGATAAATTCCGTAAAGGGCACTTAGGTGCAGGCTTAAAATTAATAAAATATTTATCCAGACCAATTGCAATTTTCTATCGTCAGCTTTGGATAATTTGCTATTTTCGTCCGGCAGCAAATGTGAGTTTGCTATCTCTTCTTCAAAAAGTGTCCCAGTTTCCCCTCTGTTGTGAGGCGCCATTATCTGTAATTTCAATATCATTATAATGAATCATGAATAAAAAATTATACCAATATATAACGGCTAATAGCTTCATTAACATTTTCAGCGAGCACATACAACTTGTTTGCTTCAATCGTATAAAGGCAATAAGCAGTATTCTCAAATTTTATTGAGATGTATATATACAGAAAAGTTTTTATGTGGATGTGTAGAGAATAGGTAATAAATAAATTATTAAATTTTTTTTGACAAAAAAACATTATTTATTTTAATAGTAAAATAAATTATTTCGTGTTTTTACACATTTAACACACATCATGATTTTTTTAACTGCAATAGTAAATTTGTGTTCAGTAATAACATTTGTTTAAAATTTTTCTACCATAAATTTTTTATTATAAGCTCTCGTTTTTTTTTTAGATATTTTCAATATTGACAATTTTATTTTATAGTGCGCATTTACCTTATTGAAATTTACGTTTTACTCATGTTACGTCACAGTGTAATATTACATTTACATATTTACATTTTTTATATTACATTATTCCTAAAATAAATCCGTTCTTTAAACAGATTTTTTAGCCTAAAACTAAAATCATAATAACGATACCAAATAACTATTTGAAAATACTGATTTTTTGTTGCAAGACTATTGCATTTCTTTTAGATTTTGTTGAGTTTATAAATTAAACCACTTCAGCATTTACAATTAAAAGGATACGTTATTCTATTGCTTTATAAAAAAATTAATTTTGCCATTTGATACAGCGTTTTTACGGTCTAAGAAAAAAATAGTTTATTTGTTAAAATAGGACACAACCGTGAGAAATCGTTTAATAGCTACAATAAAATATCCGTCACCTAGAGAAAAGATAACAATAGCAGTATTTCCTAATATATCTTAATGACCAACGAAATATTTAAAAAAATACTCGTTCCACTGCAGACGGACAAAGAAATATTTCATAGAGGGAGCCATAAATATAAATATGAAAACGCAGGCAACCAATAATCGTCTGAGGACTTTCTCTCATCACTTATTCTTAAACATTTCTCTAAGACTTTCTCAGAGACTTTGAAGTTCAAAGCATCAGATCTTTGAGAGTTTTCTAGCTTGGACTATAACTAAAAAGAGGCTGACTCAACTTTAGATCAGTAAAGATCGCAGAAGCCGATGTTTTCAGAGTTGAACTAGCATTAAAAACGCCTCAGGCACGTACGGACAACATTTTTCGATTATTGCGCAATATATTTAAAATTTAATAACAAACATAGTCTTGACAAAAATAAATCCACCGACTCAAATGTTCCAAAAGGATTTTCAATAGCAGTAAATAGCAATTTAGCGAATTTCTTGACTTACATATTATTAGAAGCAATAAAACAGTTAAGACAGCATGCAATGCCATTGTCAGTCTAATGCAAATCCATTGTCTATGAAATGAAAATGATCGAAATTTACATTTTATAAAAATAACCGTCAGTATATGCACGCGAAACTTTCAATCATCGCTGAGTTGCCCTTGAGATCGAACATAAGAGTCGGGTCTGTCGCCGGGGCTCCGCCCTAGGCCAACAATTTTTATGATGCTTATGACTCCAATATAAGGCTCAAATTTTATAAAAGCATGCTACTGTGAATCAACCTACAAAAGGCTACAAATATCGGCACCTCAAGAAAATGCAGCCCTTAGAGCTGCGCAACGGAGACTAGGCGCTTAAAAGAATGGCAACATTAAAGGGCCCCCCCAGTGGCCGCATACCTTAATAATGTGTCACCTTATGGCTTACGCTTTACTGATGCTGCAACATATTCATTATAGTTTTTTTTTCTATTAATAAATATGAATTTAAATACTAAGGCTCCCACTCGAAAAATATACAATATAAAAACGTGAATCATTCAACCTGTTAATTAATATATTTAAATGACTCTTGCGATAAATATGCAAAAAATAGTGAATAAATAATGTGCTGCAAAAATATAAAAATATTTAATGTGCTGCTAAATATGCATAAAATAATGAATATATAATGTATTTTTTATAAAATGCAATCGTTAAGTCTATAGCTAAGTTTAAACCTCCGATGAAAACTAGTTTATAATAAATGTTAGGAACTTATTGATTGGAATATCTAATTAAATTTAAAAAAATTATGATTAAAAATAAAATTTTACAATTTTTTTAATATACATATTTATTAATTCGAATTAAATTTTTTATTTTTACACAATTATAATAGGGAAAAAATATTTGACTGTATAACCTTTAATTTGTAATTTTAATAAAATATCTGGATAAAAAATATCAGTAACTAATAATAATTTTAACAATGAAAAATATCAATTGCTGCGGTATAAAAAATATACACTTACCAAAATCAATGTAAAACAATATTATAAAAAACACATGAAAATAACATTTAAGAAAAATCAAACTCAAAAAACAAATGAGATAGTTTTTCTTGCGTCTCTCCTAGTAACTGTAAACAATTATAAGTATAGGTTTTTAAAGTATACAATTAAATTTTTTGGAATAAAAATCGCTATACAAATACTTTTACCCGTACTATTATTAGCAGCTAATTGCATTGTATCAAGAGCTATTGACATTGCTCTTCATAACCTTCCATATTGTTCTGGAGTATATATATTCAAGTGAGTGTTGAATTTTAATGTTATTCTCTGGTAACCATCTACGTTCATCAATTATATTTACCTACTATATTTAAATTTAATTAATAATTATACATAAATTAAAAAATAAACTCATTATTAATTTACTTATTTCATAGGAAATATGATATACCTCAGTTTCTTGTCTTAAATGTAAAAACTTCAAATGTATTATATTTTAAGCACGCATCAGCTAACGAAAATGTTCTACGACCTCATAAATTAATTAAGCAAACAATACAATACTACATAAACATGAACCGCTTTGTTGAGTATGGAGAAACGTGACTGAAGTGTTTGATTCTATAAAAAATTAATATATTATTCATAAGATTATCTTTTAACTATTTGGAAATGTAAAAAATATCATAAATACAGAGATAGAAATATGTTGAAATTTAAATATGAAGTATTGAAATATTCTTTAAGCTTTTCCTACAATTTAATTATACGATGAAGTTTCCAATCTAATCTGTTTTATTTATTGATACAAATTTTCTCACCGCAAACGATTCTTATTTTATATCAATAAATCTTATTCGTTATGTTAAATTTTATGTATTTTTCACACACTTTATTATACAGTTACATTTTCATAATAAAACACCTGTTAGTATTTATATTATGGTATTCATGTAGACAAATATTAGATGTATTGTTCATCAGAAATTGCAGTTGTACATTATAATATTCACTTAAAACTTACTATTTATTTTATTTCACTATCCTTAAACCACAGTTTTAATCGCACTATTCACCAAAATTTAAAATTTAACCGGCTACAGTAAACTTCAACTGTGGACCTATACCGAGACAATGAACATCAATAACTGATACCCAAACGCAATCGTTTATAAAATTATATACGAACTTCCTTCCTAGACATTGGTTGCATAGTTTAACTGGCACGATATATTTATTGGTAAATTATAGCAAATTTATATCCCATTATGTATGCATTTATTCTATGTGATATTCTATAGAGATAATGCAGAATAATAAAAAAACAAATTATCTAAATTATGTTAGCAATACAAATGTAATACACAACAATTTCTATATTATATGACGCGACTGTAATACATAAAAAAATAGTTTCCTTGAAATATGACGTATTGTTTCGTTGTAATTTATTTAAATTCTGGTTTACGTGATTTTTCTCTATTTTAATATTTTTTCTACAAAATTTATTATACTTATAACATGCACTATGTACTTTATAATAATATAAAATAATTTGTTATATAATTATATTAAAAGAAAATACTTTTTAGTATTATTAATATTATAAAGTTCCAACTTTATATTTATTTTTCTTGACATAAATGTTTACTATATATTGTACTTATTAACAATAATCTCACAGAAATCTGACCAATATAAATGGTAGTAGTTTTTACTAAAATCAACGAAATCATTTCCGTTTCTCGAGCGATTATATATAATATATAATTACTTTACTAATTCATAGATACTATATACAAAAAGTACATTGTTAATAAAAAATTAAATAAAACTTTAATTTTACCTTCTATTATACAAAGCATAAATAAAATACTTTAGTTAAAAAAAGTCCTAAACCTCTCTTAAATAATATAGGATTTCCTGCTCGCAAGTTGTATTTTTTGCTATTTCTAACGCTTTTGCGATCTTTAACATCTATCTCATATATTTGAGTCAGCTTCCTAAGTGATCTGAAGATCGGTAGTTGATGTTGATGCAAGATTATTATTAAGATTAAAAGTAATTGCTGCTGTCATTGATGAATTTCTTATAACGTAGAAAATGTCATATTTCGTTTTTACCAAATCAAATCTTCCAAAAATATTTAGCAAAAAATATTTTTCTGTTTTTTTACCATAAAAACTGTAATGATTAGGAAAACACATTTACGTCAGATGTAGTATGTATCTAATTTATCTTAATTAAAACACATATTAAACTATATATGTATTTGTTTCACTAAATTATATTTTATGTTATCTTTTTTGACGTTATATATGTATATATTATTATTTACAGCGTCTTGGTTTTTTTTACCCTTAGACCTTATGAATCAGAAATTTTCAGTTTATTTTGTGGCAGAATATAAATTTATAATAATGGCTTGATGATTAAGTATTAAATTGAATTTTAGTTTGGTTTTTAATCAACTATATAAATATTTTTGCTTAATACGTTTTTTTTACAAAAAGAGTAATTTATTAAATTATATATATTATATTAAATACAATTTTTATTATTGCTTAAATAATAAATTTTAAATAAAATTAGAATAAGATTGATTCTCAGATATAATAATTAAGATCACAATGTTAACTAGGTAATTTCCGCAAGATTTACTATCTGATATCATATCACATTATCAAAAAAAATTCGCTGTATCAATAAATACATATTAATAACATTCGATAACAAAGTAATAATATTGTAATCTTCAGGTCACAAATTAAAGTTTAATTTTAATCAAAAAAATCTCAAAAAAATATCACATTTTGTACACGTGTTTTTCTGTAATCTAGTAATAAATTTATAATGGAATTAAAGGATTATAGTTTAGCAGCTTAGTGTTTAATTCCACGTAAGAATGAATGGCTACTAGATAAGAGAATTTTATTTATTCTAATTATCAAATAATTATTAGACATCTGCCGATGGTTATTTAAAATATTATGTCGTAAATTAAACGTTATGTCGTATACTAATTTTTCTTTGAAGTAATTTTTAATAGAAACTTATATTTAATAAGAAAAATTTCATAAATATTTGTGATCAAACCTTAATCATATATTTATTATCAATATATTATTAAATAAAAAATAAATATACAGGGACTCGACTAAAATATAATCCAACATACATATTTTATTTTACCTTTTTAAAATTTTAATAAACCTAAGTCAGTAAAGGTTTTTCTTCTTTAAATCGCTCTCTCGAAGTAAAGAACTACTGGATTCTTGAATTATTCACATTGAATATGTTCTCTCTAGTTCCTTTTCCTTGTCCATCAAATCCAGCTTGTCCAGTTGGAATTTGCCAACCTTATAATTATGCAATTGTTCTTTTATTACATATAATAGTATTTTACTGATGTAGGATATAAATACAATTGCTCTCAAATTTGTGCACTTTTTGGTAGATCATATGGATTCTACCCAGTTTTGAGGGCATATACTTTTTTTTTATATTTTGTTGCATATATCACAAAAAATGGCAATATCCTTGTCTCTAAATTCTTTAATAATTTCTGCTGGATCTTCATTGCTACCTGGATATTTGTTAATTTTCAGTAGCTTTATAAATCTCTGCATGTAAGATATCTGGTTCAAAAGTGTATTTGTTTAGAGTGCTTGCTTCTTTGGATAAGTCTGCTTTATATAATTCTCAGCTGAGCTGTTTTGGGTGAGTTCATTGAAAAAATCATTTCAATATCTATAAATCAATAAAATAACATGTAATGACCAAAATGTTACAATTTTTGCATTAAATGAATTACTTATCAATGCTAATTAATTTTAATTTATAAATAATTAAACAACCCATTGTAATAATGATTAATCTTGAATCAGATAAATGTGAAATCGAAGCTGAAAATGCAATCTCTCATTTCATATCAAAAACATCCTATTTGTAATAATTGTCTGTTTATTTACTACATTATATAATAAGATTGTGTTCGATTAGTCTTTAGAAAAAATATTCTAGAAAGTATTATAGGATAATAATATTTAATTATATTTACAGCAATGATTATTTTGAGTCACACTCTTATCGAATTAATAATAATTATATATAATAGGTTACGTTTCCACCGCGACAGCAGATTTTTATTTTAATTATGTTTTACACAATAAAAATTCACGTGCCAGTTATGTTATCAATCAAACACATATTATTATTTGATTAGCAATCTTATAAACTTAAGTTTTTTTAATGAATAACGACTAAATAATTATGCAGATAACATTTATGGCTTTTAACGATCCCATTTATCACAAATAAATAAAATTAAAATAAATCCGTACAAAAATATGTTTTATTATTTTTTCAATATATACATTAAATTATGTAAGATCACAGCAAATATCGAATATCACACTTTAACACTGATTTTTATAAATTAATAAAATAAATATAATTATGTAAATTATTACTTAATTTTATTAATAAGAGGAACATTATTATTGCGTATCATGTGATTTATAGCAGACGAACAATTTAGTAGTGGTTTAGACACTATGTCGAACAAGTAGCATTTGATATAAATTAATCAATGATTAAACATTTTTATTTCGACTTGAACGATTCTATCTCATCTCCAGGTTGATCTTTATCACCCCATCCCCAAATGGGGTGGGTGCCATCACCAGTTCTTTTAGCCCTCTTTTCTATGATGTCTTTCGACGCAGTTTTCAAATCATATGCCCATCCAATTTTGGCCATGATATCAATAAAGGCTTTGGTCACATTTGTGGTATAATTTCCCAGCTCTCCTGTTTTATAATCCCACGGAAATGTGTGATGATAGTTATGAAAGCCTTCACCTAATGCTAATGTAGATACGGTTATATTTTGCACTGATTTTATGTATTTATCGTATGGTTTTTGGCCGAATTTATGAGCAGCGCTGTTGACCAGCCAAGTGATGTTCAAAACTATGGTATATCTGGTAATTGCCGATACAATCAAAGCGTTGGTCCATGTCTCGCCCCAACAGTATACGGGGATCACAGTTGGTAAGATGAAACATGAGAGGATCATCAAAATTAAATAGTATCTGTAAAAACAAATTTAATAATTTATTTAAATTAAATTAATACTATCATGACGTACATGTAAACACAATACACAAAAAATAATGCATAGTAAAAAAGAAAATTGATTAAATATTTAAATTTAATGCTATGAACATTTAACATTTCAGACCCTTGATAAATCCCTGAAGGAAATGTTAAAAAAAAAAAATGTTGCCTTTAAAAAATATCATATTTGTTATATGTATGTATATTTATGATCTTAGTGAAACGATGTTTATAAATACGTTGGTATACGAGCTTGGTTTCAACATACCCCCCACCATGACACAAATGTTCATAACATAGATTAAGATTTTATTGCTAAAAAATATTTGAGTTAATGTGGTGATCGAGTGGCGCATTTTAAAGTAGCCCTTAATAAAAAAAATATTAATTATATTTTTTTACTGCGATGAAAGAGATGCACTGATTTGGGTAAAGATTGCAATTAGTTTTTGTATGTATTTTTATATATCCGCTGATTCTTGAAAGTGAACAGACTATATTGTTAAGACGTTAACTATTCGCAATCTCATGTTTCACTAATCTCCGTTTTTGTTATCTTAAAATGTTGGTGCGTTATTTCATATATATTTAAATTATATTTTTAATATTCTACTTCTTCAAAATCTAATTATTGATTTTTAATATTTTTTCTGAATAAATTTAGAGTAAAATATTTTTTTTAAATGTTAAATGTCTAGCATATGTTGCATATTATACATAAAATAAAAATCTCAATAAATATGGACTTGTCTGATATTGATTCTAGTCGAGCATTGTGCGTATAGCAGTCCATATGCTAGACACCTACTTTCAATTTCTTTGGATTGTCCCAGTAATAAAATTCGATTGATAGTTACGTTTATGGCCGATCGAAAATATTTAACTTTGGAAAATTCCGAGCAACTATTCGACAGGATATCTAAAGAGTCCCACAACTTATCCCCAATCCCTCGATTACTTTACACCAAGTAAGGACATTAAAATAAACGGCTCACTTCTTCTGAAATCTCAGCACGGGATCTCCATACAGATCGCTAAAGTCCACAGTGTGAGCCTTAGCCTTTATTTCCGGATGCTTCCTACACATCAGCCATCCGATGTGGGAGAAGAAGAAGCCTCTGGTTGAGTTGTGGGGATCGGCATCCGTCTCGCTGTATTTGTGATGCATCCTGTGATCCCGCGCCCACACAATGACGGCATCCTGGACACAAAAACAACATTACATCGGCGCCTTTCATGGCCCATAAATTGATTTTATTACCTGAAAGGCTAACGTGTTGAACGCGGCCAAAATGATCCTTAGAGGCAATTTGGCCTTGTAAGATTTATGGGCCCATAGGCGATGAGCCCCCGCAGTTATGCCTAGGCCCGACATGACGTATAAGGCAAAAGCTAAAATTTATTTACACGCATTAAAAATCACGTGTGCTCTTGTGAAGATAACTAATAAAATAATATGCAGATGACATAGACATACGCTGAATAATAGACAAACAAAAGTGTTGTATTATTTACATATTTTACTTTAAAATATATATCACAGTTAAATTAACTTATTAATAATTTAATTGCAATTTATGCTAAGTGAACATTTGTAGCAAAATACACGTAAATGAAAAAAATAAATTACAGCAAAACGTTATGGAGCAATGGTTTTTGCTTATAAATTTAACGTCTATTTTTATTACTAAAAAACTATTTTTATTACTAACCTATTTTAAATTATTTATTATTTTAACTCATAAATTTACCAAAAATGTATAATATTGCAATGTATTATTAAGGGTCGCGTTTTTGGCAGTCTAGGTAAAAATTATATTTACATTATCATAAGCGTAGGTTAAAACAATATAAAAATATACTATTATATTATAGCGCATATAATTCGAAACATAGAAGTCTGGCTCAGGTATTTTACAAACTGTCCCGAAAAAAGTACATTGTTATTTATATTAATTAAGAAAAAAATTGACAAACGACAAACCATGCCAAAACTCTTTAAAAACAAGATCCTAATGAAAAATAGATTATGAATCGGCGTATATTTTTATTTATAAAACAAGTTATCTAATCATTATAACAAAAAAACACAGATTAATAATGCTTAAGTAATGTGTAGTTACCGAAAAGATTAGTTTCCCATTTGCTTGATGTAAAAAATAAATAAACACCATACAATGCTGCCATGTGTAGATATGCAAAAAGTATCACATTTCTCCATACTATCTCCAGTTTTCGATTATCAGCTTTGTGCAATACGATTGCTTCTTTAGAAGATATAAAGTTCTGATCCACAGTATCTTCTTCGCATAGTATTCCAGTAGAAGTATTAGGCGGCATTTTTCTATTGAAATAAATATAAAATAAATTTTTACGTATTTTTTTAATGCTCACAAAATATATATTATGTACATATATGTATAAATAAGTATGCTTCCATTTTAACTTTCTATAAAAGTTTAGTTTTATCCATCTACTAGAGCGTAGTAAAGAACCCTCAATAAGAAAACACTAATGCTTTATAATGGTTTATAAACATAATATCTACTCATATATATCGTATATAAATATATGTACTACATATGTTCATACATAATGTGAAAATGTAACAATAGTACGATAGACTAAAAATAGTTTTCAAAAATTTCATCTGGAAAATTCTCATAGACTATAAAATCCAAAACCATGCAGCATTTAAAAGTTGATGAAGATAAATACGAGGTTATATTTAATGCTATAAAACGTTAAAATACCATGGAGATATAAAAGTACAACTTTTGAGTGTATGATTAATTGGCTGATGTTTATTTTTGTTTACAAGAAAGATGAGGAATGTGAAGTATTATATTATTAAGTCCAGTTAAACGCTTCCATCAAAGAAATATGCTTTGTGTTTGGCGAAATATAAAGAGTATCATGTAATATGTGCTTTCATTATATAATTCATCTGAATAATTTAATATTATGAGCAATAAACAAAATTAAATACCGCCCTTTAACTTGAGAGACCTGAATTAATAAGCAGAAAAGGGTTTGTCTCTTAATATAACAACGCGCAAATACACTAAGAAATATTAAAATAATTTGATTAGGATGTTATGAAGGGCCTATAATATTCTCCAGACCCTGTTAATTCTGACTTATACTTATTCATATCATTATATTTATTTAAATTAAGAAAAGAATAATGGAACTCAAAACATAACTTGAATTAGTATTTGCATCACTACTGCAATTTCTTAGAAAAAAAACAATAATACACATGTATTTCATCAGTTATAATATGCTTATTTTTCACTTTAATGTTTTGCATTTTCTAGAGTGTAGTTGATAACCTTTAATATTTTTTTCGAATAAATTATTTTCATTTTTTATTCATTAAAATTTTAATCGCATACTTTTATATATAACCCCTCAATGTTTTATAAATAAAATATCAATATAAGAAATGTATTTTTCTGATCTATTTTCACATCTTTTCGACTTATATATCAAGATCTTCATCACTATTATAATATCAAGATTGCTTTCAAAAACCCTAACATAGTCAAAGCGTTAAAAATAATAATAAAGTTTTTATTAATTACTATTATATTATATTAAATTATAAGTATGATCATTTTGTTTTCATTACTAATATTTGTATGTTACTTCATTATCGCTATGATAATTTTCCACAAATTAAATTATATGTACAATTAACTTTAAATGCCATATTTATACTTATAATGAAATAATTTAAAATTGTTTTTCAAAATAAAAACAATTCCTGAAAATTTAAAATAACGTATACCTTTTATATTGTGTGAATAATGTTATATAAATCTTCAGTCTTGTTTATTTTAGTTATATAATTTATTACAATTATTTGATTAGTGTATTGCAATATGAAGTCTGCAAAAAGCAATAGCTTCTTTGTGTTTGAATCAAACACTTTACCATCAATTGATTAAGTGTTTGATTCAAATATAAAAAAAATCGAATCAAGTCACTTTATTTTCATTGTTCGATTACATATGATAAAATGCAACACATAATATATTACAATCTAAAGGTAAATGTATATTGGGTTAAATATAGTTTTTCGGTTTGTGATATGTTTAATAAAAAATTTAATATATCTTACTGTATTTTGAACACAAACACAGCGTTAGGGTCAAAATCAAAACGTTCAAAAAACGCACTTTGATCGCTCACTTCTATCTTTATTCACGTTAAATTATACCCAATGTTTCGTCAGCTGTTGTAAGTACTAAACCACGTATAAACAATTCATAATACTAATTAATTTTTTATAGCGATTTAAAAATTATTAACAATACACGATGTGATTAATCAAGTCACGTTAGATTGACATAAAATTTTAATTACAATTAAAAATTATGCAATAGTACTATATTACTAACATTATAATTGGGCACGCTACAATAATTAATTGCTGTCACGTCGGCTCAATACAAGCCGAAGAAAACTTTGAAGGAACATACAAACGAACATCACACAAAACGTTGTTTAATTCGGCTTGCCTTAAAATCACTGAGCTGCTTTAGTATTCACCCCAAGTCCGATAGGTATGGAAGGTCAAGTACTTCAAAATTAATTTCAATACAATTAGTACGACTTCCTTTAGCCGTCGGCGAACTGCGAATGAATGAAACTGCGCTCGAGCCGTAGCTCATGACTATTCGTCGTCTTAATACCTATCGTTGGCTGCTTTTTTATTTATTATTTTATATAATCGCATACGTTGCTCTGTAACTGATCTATAGGATGCTGTAAACATTAGATTGACGCATAAGATTGACGTCTATGCGATATTGACACATCAGATCATTAATTATGGCAAAGAGCATCGGAGCAATAACATTGCCGTTATCAGTAGATGCTCTTGAACTTCCTAATGAAAAACGTACAGTAAATGTTACTCAATTAACATATATATATACATATATATTTAATTATAAAAGAATTTTGTTATCATTAGATGATCTTGAACTTCGTGGTGAATAAAAAAAATATTTAAAAAATATATATGTTACACATATACATTTACAAAAAAGTGGAAAATTAATATAAAACATGCTTAATTAAATTTAAAATAAAAATGTAATGAAAGCAAATAGCTTATACAATATTATTATTTACAAATAATGCTTTTTTAATTGCAATAATAATATAAATAATAATAAAACTAGAACATCAAATGTACATTTAAGTTGTGTTAGGCCGGTTTCACACGTGCCGGATGGATTCGCCCGGCAACGGGCCGGCGCCGTGTAGTGTTGTATGGGCTAGTACTGACCCATTTCAGACGTGCCGGCCCGACGCTTCCCATACAACACCATCCCCACTACATGACGCCGGCCCGGTGCCGGGCAAATCCAACCGGCACGTGTGAAACCGGCCTTAGGTTTGTTTAAATCTATGTTATCTTGTAGTCCAGTTAAAAAATTGTATGTATTGTAATATATTAAATAAATATTTGTTATCATCAATGCTTATTATTAATCTGAGTTGCTATTTTACAACCAGATTGGTAATAGTGTAGATTTTCATTATACATATTTTTTCATATAAAAATATCCCATAAGTACATGCTTCAATTTGTGAGATTTAATCTACATTTTTAATTTAAATTACACATTAAGATTCGATTTGTTAAGGTATTATTTCAACTATGTAATCAATGACAAACTATTTTTAAACCAAGATATTTTAGCTTGTAAACTAAATTTGTTTTTTTTTAAATTCAAAAAGTTGTGATTGTAGTAATTTTGATTTCAATTGTATATGTATTTGTTTTTTTATTTACAGTGATTTATATTGACAAGAAATAGTTCCAAAATAAATCTCTGTTGTATTTACATACATAAACTTGATTGATTTTTTTTATTTAATTTTTTATTACAATTTTGGCAGGTTTCCCCAGTGCGTCATGATAACTATTATATAAATGACAACGAACATTAAAATAAAATAAAAAAAACTGTGTATAATAGAATAGCACTATCTCACATAATCGCTGAAAACATCATTGTGTTTAGAAAGCTCGTTGCGAAGTTGGATGGCTCATGCAAGAGCGCTAACGTCTTGACCGCAACCGGCGAGAATAAGGAATGCGATCGCGACTCTCTAGGGCATGTTCCGTGAAACGTTAAAAGGTGCTCCCTAAACAAAATACAGACATTTTCATTTTATATTATTTAGAAATTTAAATTATATAAGAATAAATTTTATCTTAAACAACTATCAAGTTTCTTTTAGAATAATAATTTTAACTGAAAACATTTTCATCTGCGGTGCGTTTTTTAAATGTTACAACGTTGAGGATATAGTATAACCTAAGATATAAAAAACAGAAACGATATTTAACATGAATAAGGGTTTTACAAAGTAACTAAAACACCTGTAAGTTTATGAGAATCACGCATTTATTAATAAACCCATCAAATGTCGATAAATAAAAAAGTAATTTAAAAAGCTTCGTTAATATTTGACAAACAAAGCTCTGAAAGATACAATGTATTGAATACCAGAGCCATTAGCTAATCATCTCGAAGCGAAACGAGAATTATCGCGAAAATCAATATTTTATAACAAAGCATATTAAAAAAATGGAAATCTCAAAATATAAATATGTTCAGGAAAAAGTCCGTAAATAACTAAAAAAAATTAAAATGACGATTTCTTATATATAAAAAAAATGTTTTTTATTTGTTTACCTTTGAAATTATAAAAAAAAAACATAAAAATATTTAAATTAATATTGAAATTACATATCGATAAATGATTATTTTTTTATTAACTTAATTATAAATAGATGCAGTAGTTTAAAATATAAATTGTTTTCTTCTACATAGACAATAAATCAATTATTGCAAAATTTTGTAGTTAATATTTTTTTATGCTAAGTAAAGTTATTAGTAAATTACGACTTAGAAATAATACATTTTAAAGTAGCCTGTAATTTTAAGCAATACAATTTACGTAAAAATTTGTATGTACAAAAACACTAAATAAATATTCTTTGTCTATTAATAAAATATAACCATAAGTGTAAACGTAAACGCTATTTAAATTGTAATTTTAGAGATGTACGATTCAATATGAGGTAGTAACGAATAAATTGGATTACATCTCTCCATGTAACCCAGTTTATTGCTTATTTCCTTGCAGAAAATTGTATATTAAGGCATAAAAGAGGTTGATACATTTTTATAAGATTCTTTGAAAATATAAGTAAATTCAATACATTGAACATTTTTATTTTATTTATAACTAGATTTTTGCTGCGTATATTACTTTTTACAAAAAAAGTGTTTAAAAATTCTTATGTGAAACTGATTATATAGAATAAAGAATGAATAAATCATATGTAAAAATAGAAAAGAAAGTCAAAATAATTTTTATTACTAAAATTATTTATACATAAATAATTATTTAGTACACTACACTAACATAAAACTTTTGATTAATTTATTGTATTTTATATTCTTTCAATGGCTATACAAAAGTAACAGTACGAAAAATGTACTTTAGCCGTTAACAAAGTACAAAATGACCTTGAATAATTATTATATATTTGGAAACGTTTTCGAATAATTTTAAAGACTTTAATTTGATCAAATGTTTTTATATTAAAAATTAGAAAATGTAATCGATAAAAAAATTATGTGGCAATTTTTACGAAAAAATTATTAAACGTTTATTTTTGCATTTTATTTAAATCTGTTATTTTAACTTGCACTAACTACATTTTTCGCGTTACAAAATATTCTACTTCGGGCAATTTTTTCTTATTATGTTTTACTGTTTTTATAATTATCACTAATACCTACCCTTACTCCGAATCCAACATTTATTAAAGCACCCACTTTCACTTTCACTCTGTAGCACATGTTTTTGATGCACTTTTTATGTAAAAACATAACAAATTTATATTTAAGGACTAGTAGTTAAATAAAAAATATTTAAAATACATTGCATATTACGTATTATGGTCTAATTTAATTTTGAAAGACTGAATTTAATAAATAATAAATAATTAACAAAAACAGATATAATATTAATATTTCAAATTATACAAATGAATACATTTAAAATCATGCATTGAAAATAAATACTATAAAAAGCTTATTTACAGTCTTATTTTTTTAATCACCCGATTTTCATATTTTGCATAAACGGTATTCGAAATAATTATACATAGACAGGTATTCAAGCATTTTCAGATTTTTTTTTGTTTTTGAGAAGGCCTTCGACAATGTGTGTCATGGGTTATTATTATAAATATTTTCAGATGATTTACCTCGGTTATTCTTGAGGTGTTTGAGTGATTGTAGACAATTTGTAATCTATGACAGCCGATTGTCGATCGTATTTAATCTCTTCGGAGGTTCCACAAGGTTCCAACCTGAGCCCTCTGCGATTCACGTTATTTATTAGTGACATAAATACCGCAGTTACAAATTTAACTTTTTTCGTACGCAACTTATTTTAAATTGTTTAAATGCATTTGATATTTTGCAAACACCTTCTCTCTACAGTGATTTAGCTTATCTACGACTATCGCTAAGCATTTCTTTAAACTACTGAAACGGTCTGTCGACAATACAACTGCTTTCAAGAAATATCAGTTTTGGGTCTGGAACGTCTTCGAGAATCGATCGCTTCCTCTTTTGCTGTTGTCAAAGCCAGGACGCTCCACTAGCCGACTCGCCTATGGCACTCGCCATCCGGCTCCTTAATACGCTGGCATTGCACATTGATCTATTTAATGTCAGCTACGAGAAGCTGTTCTTTTTTATTTTTTATTTTTATGATTTGCTTTCTATCTACTATGAAATATTTTTTATCTTACTTGTATTATATATTTTTTTATTTTTTGTACAATATATAATAATTATACTATGTATTATTTATTGACCGTCGTGATGCATTGAGGTAACCTGCTAAATCACGATGATCTTTATTTAATTTAAATAAATACATAATAATATTAATATAATAAATTATAAAGTACATACCAAGGTAATAATAATATACGCATATATTCATTATGTATGCATTGATTTTTTTATAATATTTTCTAATCGAAGAGTAATTATTTATTTTCTCAAAAAAATAAACAAATATTGTCATATGTACAATAACAATTATTCTTACATTTAATAATAATAATTTTAATACGATTAATATCACTAGCTAGAATCAAACTATTTATTTTTTGGTGATATAACAGTATATTCAAAACAACAACAAGGTATTATAAAAAGATAAATTATCATTTCTTCATCAACAAGATTTGATCTATATCATGTTAAATCGTAATTATCACACAATAAGTGTTTTTATTTTGACTTTTTTATAACGCTAGTATGTATTTAATTTATGATAATTTATTGCATAACTCTTATTTGTGAGAAAAAAACAAAGTGCATTGTGCGATAATGTCAATTTGAGGCACTACCAACAGTTTTCCTTAAAAAAAAAAGCATTCTGCACAGTTACCACAATTTTTTTTATTCAATTTTGCCGATATTAATCGCGTGAAATAATTAAAAATGTGGATATAAAAAACCTTAAACTCAATAAAAGAATCATGTCGTAAAAATATTTAATTACAAAATAACTCTTTGAGCAGTATCGCCGTACATGTACGGCGGTCGATCTTTCACTATTTTAAGGTACCCTAGATATGTTTATGTTTACATATATAACTAAAGAAATAATAAATAAGTTTTTTATTTTTTTAAATGTAAATAATACCAATAAATTAAATAGTGCGAAATAAATTAACATAACAAAAAATATTTCACATTAATTTTATTAAAAATATTGAGAGCCTCTAAATTTATATTAAAAAAATCAAAAAGTCGAATAATATGTAAAAAATATGTAAAATCAATTACCGAAGTATAATAATAGAAAAGTGTTTGCATAGTATATTGTATTTTTAAAAGTTTAAAAAAATTTGTGGAATTGTATATTTCAACACGTAGTAGAAAAGTATAGAATTTGCGTATTTATTTATTTACTTCATTAAAAAAATGGATTGACGTATTTTTCTTGACGTCTACATTATCAAAAAAAAAAGCTTTGGTGATTTACAAAAAAAATTAATCAACGATTCATCATCTTTTGGATTCACGAGATATTTTACTGAGTTAGTTAAGATTTATTATAATATAATAAAAATATCACATGTAATGTAATATTTATTATATTTATATATATATATATATATATATATATATATATATATATATATATATATATATATATATATATATATATATATATATATATATATATATATATATATATATATATATATATATATATATATATATATATATATATCATCAGAGGTAGCTAATAAGTAGCCTGCAGAATACAGGTAGCCCACACGTCACTTTGATGGAAACAAGTTTTATCGTGATTAATGAAATAACGAATTAGTGAATATATATTATTAATCACTGTTAATAAAATATTTTAATAAATAACTAATTATACCTATATACATACATCATCTAAACATTTTTATATTTAGGTTTAATTGTGACATTCATTACTTTTTACGATTACCTAAATGTGGTTTCAAAATTTAAATAAAAATATATACAGGAACAGCACTAAATTATTTAAATATAGTCATAACTAATTTAATATGTATCTTTCAGAAAATTAATGTTGATGAAATGTACAATAGGAGTAATATCTGACATTTATAAAAGGTTAATAGATAACATATAGTAATAAATATTAAAATAGCAAAGAAGCACCTTATGAATTCATGAAATCCTAAAATTACGTAGAAATTTCGACTTATTGTTTATGGAAAATTGCATTTAACTAGTCATTTTTGCTATGCATGTATGAGAGAATAAAATACTACTTAATATAAAAAATATACTTTACTATAACACTGCATGTAAACATATCTAAGAACAGTGTATCAATAAATCTTCGGCTAACATTTTATAAAATCGCAATTTACTATAATATATTTTATTACAAATCTGACTATCGTGACTTAACAGGTTTCTTCAATGCGTCATTATGGCCATTATACATTAAAAATATAACTTTTTTACAGCTCCTCATAACCTTCAAATAAAGATGCTTTCTCAAGCACTGACGTTCTGGCCGCAACGGGTAAGAATAAGGAACGCGATCGCGACTCTAGCGCACTCAAGCTCGCAGTCAAAAGTCACCGAGCATTGATAGGGTATCGACACCGCTCCTTAGCAATTTTAAGAAATGCTTGATTGAGTAAACGCTACGCTAAGAATGAAATGAATTTTATCACAACGCTTCTCGCAAAGCACGAGGATACAAATACGGATACGACCCGTACGCTCGGTTATCTAGCGTACGGGTCGATCGGTTATCAAGCATAAGACCTTTTATAGCAATATTATGACAGTGAGAGTCAAATGAAACACGACTAAACCGAATTTTGATCAATAGGAGGGCTTAAAAAACAATTATTCCAAAGGGCTCGGCCCCTTATGAGTTCCGAGGGCCAAGGCTGCGACTGAGGCAGCATATACACTACTTGGGGGTGATGGTGTTACTAGGATGATACGCAATGCATGCAGTGTAAAGCAATGCAGGCCAGCCAACGAGAGCACTAACGTGTCCGCCCTAATACTAACACAACTCCAATAAAATATTTAGCACTACGGGGGGTGGAGAACCCGCTCACCTGGCCGGCAAAAGCTGGGTGCCCGCCCATAAGGGTTGGACTCGTAGGGCCCTAGTGCTGGTAACAGTAGTGGCGCACGCAATGGATAGCACGTAGCTATACTTCTGCTCTCAAAGAATTCCAGTTCTTAGTTATGAAACGTCTTCGAAAATCACGACCATTACGTCTTCTTCCGATGCCCGTTAGAGCCATGATGTCTGAACTAGCCGACTCATCTATGATCTATTTAATTTCAACTACGAGGAGTAGGTTTGGTTCGTATCATTTCATTATTATAGTTTTTTTCTTACCTTAGATAATATTAATTATTTTTTGTCCATCGTGTCGCATTTGACAAGCTGTTATTAAAGATAGTCAACATAGTCAGCCGACTCGCTAATGCCTGTGTTGACGCCCGTTTCGCCGTTTGTACGCGTTCGCGAACGCCGTCATACGGCGTTCGGGAAAGCACCCAATTTTGAAGTGAGTCGGCTCCGATCGTCGTTACAAAGCGGTCGGACCACGCCGAGCTCAATAAAACTGTTACACAAGCACACGTGTTTTTGGATTGACCTAAGAACTAACCAGCACGCGTATCCCTACACGCAACATTTTGGTCCTTCGAGCCGGATTCGTTAGACGATGTTTGTACGTCGCGAAGGTCTGAATCTAAAAACAACGTCGTAACCCCAAAGACGTCCACCACGCGGACGAACTTTGAGACTCGGAGCCGAGTAGCGCTCAAGCTGTCAAGTTACGACAATACGCCAGTCGGGTGCCTCAGTCGAGACACTCCTGGGAAAACACGCCGTTTGCCGTAACGGTATTTTTTCAAATAAAAAATGACCGCCATTTTGGGAGTTCGCAGAATCGCAATTTGGGAGCGTCAAGTCGCTCGTAGCACGAGCCAGCGGGTCCACCAGCTGGTCCCCGAAACTGACGCAGTGGAGCGCCGGTAAATGCGCGCCCTAGGAAGCTGCCGTCAAATCACGTAGAGCCTCACCAGGACGCCTAGCCCCAGGAAGCTGCCGTCACACCACGTGAAGCCTCACCAGGACGCAGTCGCATCCAGCAGGAGAGAAAGGTTAGGGTCGATCATCCTAACCCAACTTCCTCTCCAAAAAACAGTTCGTTTACTTTTATTCATTAAAATAATTTGTATCAATTTCCGTCAACAACAACATGGAGTTGTTGATCAACCACAGGGTGTGCCTCAAAAGCGAGTTAACGAGGTTTGGCAAACTGTTAACCCCGGATTCCATCAATATCCAAAGGATAAGGGATAAACATCAGAGTTTTGATACACTGCTGGACAGATTCCTTGCTGTCCAGCAACAAATCAGGTTGCTAGATGCCGAGGGTTACGATGAAGAAGTCGATGCTTTCGAGGATAACTATTATAATATTCTCAACCTAGCAAAACTAGCGCTGAAAGATCAGTCGGAAGCGCAGCGGAAACCAATTCTTAACCAGTTCAGGTTAACGCAGCCAGCAGTTGTCATTCCAACTTTCAATGGCTCCCGGACTAAGTGGGTGGCATTCCGCGACACTTTTTCTCACTTAGTACACAACAACCCGGCATTAAGTGAAATTCACAAATTTTGTTACCTAAAAAATGCACTTGTAGGTAGCGCAGCCATGGTCATAGAACTCTTTCAGTTTAGTCCCGAGAACTACAATTCCGCATGGGAAAGACTTCTAGGCCGTTATGATTTTAGACAAACTGTTCTTAAACATCTGGCTGCTCTTCAGGACCTGAAACCAATTCAGACAGCTACATCGCAGTCCCTATTTGAATTGGTGGAAACAGTCCTGATGAACATCGCGGCTCTAAAAAAGTTAGGGCAAGACATCGAGGATACCACTGTGGTGTCTATGGTGGTTCGACGTCTCGATAATCTGTCCAAAAAGGAATGGGAGAGTCGGCGAACAGAATCCCTTCTGCCTACGCTCAGACAGCTCGTGGAGTTCCTCACTCTACGAGCTCAATCCTTACAATCGAGCCCTCCTGCATCGTCGCATTCAGTCAAGTCGGTACCGGCACCGCACAAGCAGACTGATACTGTGACAAATCATGTGCACACAATCGAAGAAGATTGTTTCCTTGTGCACAAAGATGTCAGTCAGCTTGAGAAAACAAGGCCTCAAGTACTTCATTCGCACCCCTCTGCGTCGTTGCATTCATTCAAGTCGGCACCGCACAGGCAGACTGATACTGTGACAAGTCATGTGCAAACAATCGAAGAAGATTGTTTCCTTTCGCACAAAAATGTCCGCCAGCTTGAGGAAGCAAAACCTCAAATACATCATTCGAGCCCCCATGCATTATCGCATTCATTCAAGTTGGTATTGGTAACGCACAGGCAGACCAATAGTGTTACAAATCATGTGCCGACAATCGAAGAAGATTGTTTCCTTGCTCACAAACAAACGATTTCCCGAAAACCTGATCCTTGGCCTCCTCCTGATCGGCACACCTCAACAGTTCTTCCACAGCAGGACGCTTCGGCCTACAGGGGGACGCAGATGTACCAGCAAATGCAAGATCTGGTGCAGGAATTCTGGACCTGGTGTCTACTGAGCACCCGTCAAAGCTACAAGGATGGAAAGTACGGCTGCAGTCGGATTCACAAAGCTGCTGAAAGCGTCGTCAAGGAAGATTACCTGTATCCTTGCTACGGGTGATCAGTATCGTCGAGATGATTCATCCAAGTTCCGATGGAACCAATTCGTGTAGTGACAAAAACAAATAGTGGCAAAGGTGTGTGTGCAGTGCAAGCTATTTTATATTTTATGTCTTTTTATTGATAATTTAAGAATGTGTTTCGTGTTTCTTGCATGGCTTATAATTTAGCCATGTAGCAAACCAAAATAATTAAAATTTAGCTAAGTATCAAACGTTTCATTTTTGTGTAATTATTTGCAAATTTAGCCATGTATCAAACCTTTAACTATTTATAATATTTCATGTCCGTTTTAATTTACATTTAAATAATTGTCAAAAAAATGAACGAAGGCTTGCAGTTTGTATTTGGTAGTAATATAGTACAAACAAGCAAAATGTATATGATGTGCATGTGTTACTAACATTAAGCTTTACAACCTTATACAGTACTACTAACATTCCTTTTCTTTCTTCATGTTTATTGTAATTTTATTTATTGTCATGTTTATTGTAATTCTGTGTTAGTATTATTTCAAACATCGCGTCCTCACAGAGTTTGTAATGTGAGGACAAACACTTGTAAGGCCCGCTGATGTGCCCGTCATTATGAAACTAATGTTTCATGGTGGGGGGTATGTTGACGCCCGTTTCGCCGTTTGTACGCGTTCGCGAACGCCGTCATACGGCGTTCGGGAAAGCACCCAATTTTGAAGTGAGTCGGCTCCGATCGTCGTTACAAAGCGGTCGGACCACGCCGAGCTCAATAAAACTGTTACACAAGCACACGTGTTTTTGGATTGACCTAAGAACTAACCAGCACGCGTATCCCTACACGCAACAGCCTGTCACCTTCCAGATCCTTAATACGATAACATTTTACATTGATCTATTTAATTTCTGATCCGATTCGTATCATTTCTTTTAAAATTTTATAAAGAAATATTTTTTTTTTAATTTGAATTTAAATAAGTTTTAAACTATATTTTTTACGCTATAGTATACAACTATTTTTATTTTGTATTTATTTTCAATTGAATTTAAACAATCTCCCACATTCTCTATTACTAATTGTTATGCATATACTGATACATAACCTTCTTTTCTTAATAATTAAATTATAACTTTAAGATAATTTATAATACTTAAAAATAGTAATATTTATACATTTTTATATATAGTAACCCATAAGCTAAACTTTATTAAGAACTGATATTTATTAATAAATTATTCGTTGTACTATGTTTGATCTTAATTATATATGTAATTTAATAATTTTGTTAATGGTGTATCCGCCAATACTAAATGATATATGTATGTTACAAAATTCACCTAATTGAAATCTTTTCAAAATTCTCTAATAATTACAAATTAATTATCATCCAATATATTACTATACAGTGTTGCAGATATCAAAGCATCATTCAGTATTCTGTCGTCATTGAATATATATATATTTATATATAATAAATATATTAACAGTTTAGTTTATATATGATACATCTCGGTGAATTTTAAATTATACGTTTAAAATAAATAAAGGTTAGTGTATTTTTATATTATGATAAAGAAGTAATATAATGTGGCAATAAAAAATGAAAATTTTAGATGACGGTGCATGTAAGAAAGTCGTTAACAATGTTCGAACCCTCATATAAAAGATTAGAAAATGGACCAAAGAATGTCGTTAAAATACAAACAAATCAATATGACAACACATTCTTTGGAACTAGTACAAATACTTATGAGTAATTTAAGATTTTTAACATATTGCTTAGATAAAGGTGACTGATTTGAAAATATTTAATTTATTTTTAGATGGAAAATTGTTTGGAAAAATGTGATTGCTTTTTTATATCTACATATAGCTACTATTTATGGATTATATCTTATACCGTCAGCTAAATGGCAAACCTTGTTATTTGGTGTGTATTATTATTAACTGATACGTTTAAATTTTAAAAATGTTTTACTTTAAATCATAATAGATATATACATATACTCAAATGCACATTTTTGTCACAGAGATAACACATCTCGATTTAAATTTAAAATGCAGTTTCATTATCTTTTCTTTGTAATATTTCATTTTTGAGATTATATTTAATTTTTATTTTCATTTTCGTTAATATTCGGCGTTTTTACTTTGGCAAAATATTTTATTTATTTTTTATACATTAAAATATATTTTAAATGATTTAATTACTTAGAGTAAAAACTGTTTATTAATCACTAAAAAAAATCTCATTTCTGTTTTTATTTTGTTCTTGTAATATTATTATTTTGTTCTTGTAATATTATTATTAGTCTAAATATAATATAAATCATTGTAGTGTAACAGTCCTATTATTGTTGTACATACAAATATTAGCTAGAAACAGCTACAAAACATTTTTTTACATTTCAAAATCCTACTGATTTTATATAAAATTAAAAATATGTTAATATACAAGGTTTAATCATCGGATTATTTGGCGGAATTGGAATAACCGCCGGAGCTCATAGATTGTGGGCACACAGAGCTTATAAAGCAAAATGGCAATTAAAAGTAATATTGATGATATTTCAAACGATAGCTTTCCAAAATCACATTTTCGAATGGGTTCGAGATCACAGGTGAGCATTTGAATCAATTGTATAATAATTTCTGTACAATAACTCTTTTTAATCACGGTTTAGAGTGCATCACAGACACACTGAGACAGACGCCGATCCACATAATGCAAGAAGAGGATTCTTCTTCTCACACATCGGATGGTTGATGTTGCGCAAGCACAATGATGTCAAACAATCTGGAAAATCTATTGATATGTCAGATTTGCAGAGGGATCCAATTGTCATGTTTCAAAAAAGGTAGTTACACAATATATTAAATAATAACTTTTCATGATGTATACAATTTAATTTATTTATTTCAGGATGTACCTGATCCTAATGCCAATATTCTGCTTTATACTTCCGTTTATTATCCCGTGTCACTATTGGAGCGAAGATCCATGGATATCCTGGCACATATCGACAATCACAAGATTCACATTTTCTTTAAATTTTACATGGCTAGTAAACAGCGCGGCTCACTTATGGGGAAATAAACCTTACGACAGGTATTTATTTATTTTAAAGAGTTTACTCATATAATTGTTTCAATCACTAAGAATAGTAAATGCAATTATAAAGTTGTTTGTTGCAAATCATAGCTTTTTGCAAGTTCCTCTTGCTGTAATGGTATTTAAATACTGATAGCTCGGGGATTATTGAGAGAGAAAACAGATCATTTTCAGAGCAAACTGCTTGTTAATGTTGCATGTGAATATAAGTTGCATGACATGGTTGTTAATCAACTTTGCTTTGTAGTGCGCCCTATCACTGATATTTAAATCACTATTTTAAGACCAAGAACGGTTCTTTTTATATTCATAAATATATTTAAAATAATATATTGTACATGGAATTTTAAACTAACCAAATTGACAAAAATATTATCATATAATTTTTATTATAATTATTTATTACAATACTCATTCTTGAGATAAGAAAAATCTAGGAAAACCTAAAATAAGTTGATCAATTTTAATTCTAGACACAATTGAAAAACACTAGTCTATATTGAATTTCAACACTGGTCCTTCAGGTATTAGTTACTGATTTATGCAATTAGTCTATTGTCCTGGTTCTGTAGAGCGATTCTTTATACTTATATTAGAAGGTGGTTCTTCAGAAAGAATAGACAAACATTACCTAATTTATAATCGATTTAAATATAATTTATTTTTTCATTTCAAAATCAGTATTAATTCATATTCTAAAAATATGTTAAAATTACATACCCTCATGTTTTTACCTTGATGTATGTAAAATATAATTGAGAGGGTTCTAAATTAATAATTAATGTCCTAGAATGCAACTGAGTAAAATCATAAAAAAATAGATCAGTCAAAGAGCGTTCAAACAGACAAACATTACATTTTATGCACTTTTCTGGAAATAATATAATGTAAAAAGAAAAAGTCTTCAAAATCAGTGATAGAAATGTCTTTACATCCGATATTTTTGATTAGAAATACCTATCGTTTATTGAAATCCAGTGTCAATGTTAAAAGGCATTACTATAAATAAATATGTTTATTTTAAAAAATTCATTAAGAAAGTTGTAGCAATTTTGCCATTACATAGCAATCAGGAAAACAAGAAAAACCTGATTTTTGATATTATGATATATATGACGCTGCAATTAAGCAGTTACAAATTGAGTTAAAATAGCTATAGTCATAATAGTGGTGTCGCTTTAATATGTTAACAAAAATTTAAAAACGCTACAAAATTACACAAAAATAATTAATTATCTGATTAATACAAAATTTTGATGATAAAATATGCTTCTTTTTGATACATGATTTCAGGCATATTGGATCAACGGATAACTGGAGAGTTGCCATAAGTGCGTTTGGGGAAGGGTGGCACAATTACCATCATATATTCCCTTATGACTACAAAGCGGGAGAACTCGGAACGTACGGGACAAACATAACTACGGCATTCATTGATTTTTTTTCACTGTTTGGTAAAATATTAATTTTATGACAAATATAAGAAGAATTTCAAATATTATATAAAAAATCAAATTTAAGGTTGGGCGTACGAGCTGAAAACTGTTTCAAATGAGTTTATTAAAAAACGCGCTTTTAGGACAGGAGATGGATCACACGAAACATATTTATGATTAATCTCTAATGCTTCCTCCACACTCTCTGGAAGTAGGCCATGGTTGGGCAAGGACGGAAAATATAATGTGTTAATTCGGGGCTACTTCGGTCGAGCTTGGGTCTGCCCGCTCTAATATTTCGGCGATATTCGGTAGACCTTTGGTTCGGTAACTTCCAGAGAGTGTAGAGGAAGCATAACAGTTGCTTTATAAGCATATTTTGCTAGAACAATGTTAATTAAATATACTTAAATAATCTACATTGCCCATTATCGTTTGATCAAATTAAAGTATCTGTAATCTCAATAGTATTGTTATATTTAAATACAAGTTTCTATTTATTATCGTTTCTGTTTAAAATCATGAAAATAAATATACGTTAAAAATGTTATTTAATATTGTACTTGAGATTATTTTTGTATCATCAGATAAATAGACACTGTAATTAAATATAATAATAACTATATAAATTAATGATATTGTACTGTAAAATATATATATTATTAAAGAATAAAAAGCCCAACTCGTTCTTATTACTTAATATTTGCATAAAAAAAATGTAATTAAAACATGGTATGATTGGTAAATAAAAAAAGGAATTGATTTTCAACTCAAGTATGGCACTAACAAAGTTGGGTTAAATTATTTTAGCTTATATAAAAAAAATGGTTCTTAAATATTACTTAAAAAAACTTATAAAAAACTAACCAGTCTTTATATGTTTTATACAAACATTACAAAAGAAGGCATCCATTTTTATTTTAAATTTGAACAATTTAAAATAATTAATTATTTTTGTTACTATTTAGCCAAGCTCTAACGGCAGGCTCGTGTTTTGTCATCCAATTTATATTGTTTTGAACATTCTCCTTAGCTTGCTTTCTGGCTCTCTCGCCTGCGCCTGCTTCTGGATACTCTTTGAAGAACGCTTCCATCTAAAAATTAATATACAAACATTGCTCAATCCTATCTACTGTGAATCATGTTTTTAAATTACCTCTTTCAATTTCAATGCAGTTGCAAAATTCCTTGTTATGCCAATAACTGCGTTTCCTAACACGCGACTGTTGAGTGTAAACTTGTCAACGAATCTAGGCCAATCACCCCTGAAATGGTCCCAAACGAGTGGCGTGCCAACTGGATTAGCGGATACATATTGGACGATATTCAAATGGTCCTGGCTGCGTACATAGTCTTCGTTCCACGCCAAGCTCAAGTATCTGAATGAATTTTAAAAAATTACAAGAATATTCATAAGGCAAAAACTAAAAAAACATCATTTCTCATATATCTATAATACACTAATTACTCATTTAGGGCTATTTCTATATTATTTTTGAAGGGTTACTTAAATCAATTGACTGACAGCTTTCGTGGTGAAATATTTATAAAATCATAATGTCAAATCATCAGTTTAAGTAAAAAATACGATATTATTTCATATCGTTATAGACAAAAAATTCAGTCTATCGATTGTAACTAATCATCAGTTCAAATGGATGTAATAAATAAGGGTAAAGGTAAAATAATTACCCTTGGAGAATGAGTGATACTAGATACAAATGTGCTTATGATACGCGTAAAACCATGACAAGGCTTATATACACTACAGGTCAAAAGTTTAAACCTGCAACGATGTTCATAATCAAGAATCTACCCTCATTTATTTTAACTATTAAAAATACTGTTACCCAATTAAAGAATAGACTATTTTCTGCATTTGCCATAATAATATTATGGCATGTCTTTTTTAGACTCGCCCTTTCTTCACAGAGGATCCTACACAGAGGATCGTAAAAAGGACAAGTGTGACTAATTCGATCCAGCTGATAAATATGCAATGGCGAGCGTTCAATTTGTTTTCATGCATTCGAAACTACACAAATCACAATCTAGAGATTTCTGCTTCTATTTTTCATTTAGTTTCGTCTTACTAAACTGTTTACACTCGTTTATTTTGCCAGCGTTAAAAATACAAATCTCTTGCTACAATGGGGCGGAAAATAATAATTAGACGGCAGAAAAAAGAGCTGCAATTATTACTTTTCACCAGGGCAACAGAACTCGGTTGAACATTGCCTAAAAATTAAAAACAGTGCAGGAAGCTATTAAAATATTTAAATATTCAGGAATAAATTGTGATAAATGTCTTAAAATTACATCATAACAACGGGATCAGCATATAGTAATTTTTAGTAAAAGAAATAGAAGGCGTATGACAACAGAAATTTCTTCTTATATTCCAGAATCGAACTTACAAACTTCGTCAACGGAACAGTAATAGCGGTGGATTAAAAAATTGTCTTGAATAGATTTGTAAATATTTCTGCTTTATTTGTGTCATTAGACTTTCAAAAAAAAAATATTTTTTGTTGGCATTATACAAAAGCCGAAGGGTCGATGCATAATGCGATGGAATGTGTAGCATAATAACACTGACAGATATCAAACATTCTGTAGAATTACGACAACGCCAATTATTCCGATTTTTTAATCATTGTACGCAGACACAGACTGACCAGTTTTTTATTTGACAATAACAAACTGTTTCTGCTCTAAATCATAGCATTGGCTAGACAATCGAGAATTGGATGTAAGGGTATGTAGACATGAACATGGCCATACTGAATCACTTCCATTAGCAATATACTTTCTATAGACTTTATAAAACCAATTTACTTGACTTACTTGACGGAACTCACACTAAGCAGAGCTACACTGAAATGACTCTTAGATGATTAAAGTAAACGCTTTCACTTGCATACTAAGGGTTTTGTGAATGGCGCCGCTCACATACATTGCATCAAAATGTTTTAAATCTGCTAGCAAAATCTCACTGAGAATAAATCACTTTGTGTGTGGTCAAATCAAGCAATATTATTAGGATTTAAAAGTTGTACCACAAACGCTTTACTTAATTTTTCATCAAGAAAATAGAACCAACCTATTTAATATAGAAGGGTCTCGCGATGCAGCCAAAGCTCTCATTAAATTGGTCTTCTCCTGAGCATCGTCTTCTTCCATAAACCTATTCCAAAGCTCCGACCATTCTTCCTCGCCAGTTTCCTGAATACCTAAACATTTACATAACCAATATTTAGTTCGATTACATTATAAACAGAATAATAACGATAAAAAAATATCTTACCGTAGAAGTAGACAGCATTTTTAGAGTTAGGCTCAATAGTCTCATTATTCTTGATATAATCTGAGAACCTTACTCTGGCATCTTTTAAGCTTTCAGTATCTCCCACAGAGCACGCAAATTTATATACAACGTTGATTAATAAGCTATAAAAACATTTAAAAAAAATTATATAAATTATACGTACCATACCAAAAGATAAATGTAAATTACCTTTTGACATGATCCTTTTCTGGATTCTTTACTTTCAGAACATTCTGCAATAAATTTCTCAAAAATACCTAAAACATGACGAATCATTCACATTAATGTTAAAGGCAAAGTAGATTAAAGGTGATTTACCCGATATTCAATATAAGCTGTCGATTCTGACATTAGAGGTTTCAGTTTCGAAAATATTTCATATGCGACATACCAAGGTATGTATTCTATTTCTTCTGTTAAATACTGGGACATGTCCAAAGCCAAATCATACTGTACTTCACCTGCTTGTGCTAAATTGAAGACGTCGTTCAATATGTGAGCTCGATCGGACACAGTTAGCTCGGTTGACTGTAAATAATGAATGTACATATACATATATAATATTTATTTATGTACTGAAATATTAAAAATAATTAAATCTGGAAGCAGAAATTAAAAATGGTACGAGTCAAAATTCATAACTACCATGTTTCCCCGAAAATAAGACCCAGTCTTTTTTTAGTCCAAAATACACACTATACTCTATTTGCGTTAACACAGTCAGTTTAAGAGCAATAAAGTTTTAAATTAAAAATGGAAAACAACGTATAAATATGGCAGTCCAAAACATTAAGAATAGATTTAAAAAAATGGTATGAAGAGTCGATAGAATAAATAAAAAATGACCCAAATAAGATATTGAAAACAATAAAAAATTAATTAATCCTACTCATAGAAACAACATAATAAATACGGAGATTGATGGAAATATATATAAAGATCCTCATATAATAGCAGAAAAATTGAATACATACTATTTACATTGAGAATATAGAAGAGATAGTAAATTCAATACTTCAGTTTAATAATTTAGTACCGTACAATAATGAAACATTGAATGTAAAATTTAGTGAATTTAAATTAGTACTTTAGAAGAAATTCACAACATAATTTGTATATTAAAAAGAGGAACCAGTAGTTAAAATTTGTTTAGTGTAAAAATTAGCTATATTAGCTAAATAAATTAATAATATAAATAATAAATAACTTTCATTAGGTTACCCTGGGTTTGGATTTGAAAAGCAATTGAACGTTTAGCAACTGTCAAGTTGTGTTTTATAGACATTATAGAGCAGCATATAATTTCACTAGCGTTTATCAGTTAAATTATGTTTTCGCTAGTAGAAATATATATATGTACTATTGTACTGATGTAAAGTGAAAACATAACTGCACTGAAAAATACACATTCACTATAAAATTTGTACATCGCATGTAAATAAATAATGATAAGTATGTAAATATTACTGCGTACGGAAAAGTTGCAATCATATAATTTTACTAGGACTTAAATTATATTTTTACCGGTAAAAATATATATCTACTGAGGAAAATGTATTCCGATATGATTATACCAAAGCAACATATTTAAAAAAAAAATTCGGCATAGAATTTTTTAAGGGATAACCTGATAACTTCTGGTTTAGAATCAGGGAGGGAAGCAAAAGTTTGACAGTTAATGGTCATTCTTATTTAATATTTCGATTTCATTAAATGACATGCATTTTTCTGGCCAAGTTTAAGAGGGGAGCAAATACCCTCTCTTCACCCCCTCAAATGACGCCCCTGTTATTTTTTTAAACATTTGTTTAATTAGGGCCCATATTAAAAACACCTTAAAAAATCACACTATGGCGGAGTAGGTCATATTTGCGGGGAATTGCTTTCGCTTACAAAAGTCAAAATTTCGGTCTCTAATTGATACCATTTTTATTTTGCATACAGATATATATGTAATCTGTGGAGTTGTTTCTAAAATATGTATATAGCAAGATACACATAATTCTGATCAATGTTTATATCAAATTGCATGAATATGATTTGTTGAATAAAATTAAAAATTATATTTTTTGCATGGTATAAAGTAATTATTTTTTCAAATTAGTTCAACTAACTTTTGATGATAGTTCACTTTTAATCTGTTGCCACATCTCGGGACTGTAGTTGACTCTATAATATCCAACTTGATCACTGTTCACTTTCAATAATTTTTCGCCTTCTTCAAGTTTTATGTTAACTAAAATAATAGAAAATATTATTAGCTTTTCACAAATTAAAAACTTCAACAAGCCAACTAAAAAAAAGCAGAGCGAGTTAATTTTAAATTTTAATGTAATTATATTGTACAAGCCTGATTGATTTAAACTAATTACTAGATGTGTAATAGTATCTTAATATTATAATCTTTGATCGAAAGTGCGAAATTACGAGCGCTAAAAGCTAGATTGTAAATCTGCTTCGGACTGTACACATCTAATAAAAAAGTAAATGTATAGTTTACTTGTATAGCAAAACAATTTTGACATTATTATAAGTCGTTAGTAACCGTTAATATATATATAAATATAATAATTTAAAATAAAATATTTTACCAAATTCTTTGTCATCTGGGAACCATAATAATTCTACGGTATCTTGTCCGCGTATTTTATATGTGATAGGAATAAACCATTTATTTCTAAATTTATAAAAGAAAACCATGAATAAATAATATTATCATCACAAAAGATTTCAATAAATACCACTGACTTGAATTCCGATTGTGTAGGCACATTATCTGGATCGATTAAAAATATATGTTGAGTCAATTTGTACTCTTTATCTGTAACGTGTGTCACTGTAACAACCGGAAAGCCTGTTTGGCGCGTCCAAGTATCCATGATGTGCCTGAAATTGGTAAAATGTTAGTTTGAAATAAAATAAAGAAGACTCGAATACGAACTAGCATAAAACTCACGTCAAGTTAGGTGTAGGAAAAAAATTGGTTAGCTCATCTAGTAGATCCTGTGTGACTGTATTTCCAAATGCGTGTTTATTTAAATAGCTTGTCACTCCTTCTCTAAATATTTCTTCGCCAACGAATCCCTCGAGCATTCTTATAATAGCAGCGCCCTAATAAAAATACAACATGTATTTATATGGACATAGATATTATCCCGTATACGCTGATAACAAAAATACAAACCTTATTATAAGTGACAGAATCAAATATTGCGGTAATCTCATCGGGTGTTTCGACCTTTTGTACAATCGGATGTGAATTCAAAGTGCTATCTAAGGCTAATATGCTGTGAGTATTCGATATCAAAAATTGATCCAACTGAATATAAAACAAAATAAGTAACTAATAAAATCATTAATTTTAATATAATCACATTAAACACGAAAATAATACCATTTGCCAATCAGGAAAGATAGCATGAACGGCTTTATACTGCATATATGAAGCAAATCCTTCGTTCAACCACAAATCATTCCACCACTTCATCGTAACTAAATTTCCGAACCACATGTGAGATATTTCATGAGCTACGACTCTAGCTATGTTTTGCATGTTTTCTATCGAAGTGGTCTTCTCATCGTACAAAAGATTAGTTTCTCTAAACGTTACCAATCCCCAATGTTCCATGGCTCCGGATACAAAGTCAGGAATCGCAATCATATCTAAACGGATGATAAAATAATTTCATATCCAATAAAAATACATATATCAGAAAAATGACAAACCTAATTTCGGTAGAGGATACGCTATACGGAAATAACCAATAAAAAACTCAGTCACATTCTTTCCGAAATTTAATGAAAATTCCACTTTCTCTAACTGTTCTTTAGAGGCATAAACTTTAAACTTGAAATCATCGCCAATTCCACCAGCATCAATAGTTTTTTCTTTGTATTTAAAATCGCAGACTATAAAGCAAACCAAGTATGTAGACATCTTAACACTCTCCTTAAACTTGATAATCCTACCATCATCTTTGATGGTATTTGACTCTTCCTGGAAATAAAACAAAATTTACATATGTGTCAGCTATGATTGGTTTTAATTTACTATACTTACATCCATGTTAGAAAGTGCTATGTAATCTTTCGGAGCAATAAGCTCTATAGAAAAGTTGGCCTTCATTGCTGGCTCGTCGAAACATGGAAATGCTTGTCTTGCATAAGTAGGTTCGAATTTTGAAGTGGCTATCATTCTGAAACATTAATTTTTAAGTAAAGCAACAATTCATTAATAATTTAATATTAATCCAATAAATATTATTAACGATTATTTTTTTAAATTATCTTCGAAAATAAAATAAAATAAAATGGCAAATGATAACATAGGTATGTGAAAGGTAGTATGATGAACACGTCGTATCGTATCTTTACAATACATATTGTCTTTCCGGATCTTTATGTAATATTTGTGAAGGGTGGCTTAAAACCATCAATATCTCCGGAACCTGGCGGAGAGAATGTATTTATAGGAACCTTAATTTCTTATGAACGTTAATAAATCGTCAAAATTTATTGGTACAAATCGGTTTTATGAGCGCAAACGCCACGCATGCACATATATACTACTGACCACACATACAATGAAAAACGGAAAAGTCGTTTTATTCATTCTTTCGCTGTGTGTGCTTGTTAGTTATTACGGCGCCACACTCAAATTATTTATTACAATTAAAAATTATATTTTTTTAGTAGATTCGTTGTAGATAGTTATTTATGTGGTATTCACTGTTCTGACCAACGCTCACTCGCTGCCGCTCGTTCGCACCTAACCTTTTTAAATTTTCAAACAAAGTTTTGCTACACTAATATGTTTTAAAAGTTAAGCAGGTAGGTAGGTGCGAACGAGTGGCAGTGAGTGAGCGTTGGTCAGAACAGTGAACATCCCATAAACACAACAAACAGGTTCTTGCAGGAATTGTACGGCTTCTGTTTCAGTACGAGGCAGTTTGAACAAATTTATTTTTAATGAAAATATAATTGTATATAAATAAATAAAATGTATGAACAAATAAATATTTTTTAACATTATTCATTTAACCAACGATAATAATACAGAGTACCGAAAAATTAACTTTTTATTTAAGTTTAAATTTATTTATAAATTAAATTTAAATATCCTTTTTTGTTCTTCAAAACCCAACTCGCAACGTATTATTTTTCATGGAAACGAAATTAATACATTTCAGCAACCAGTCCGCAAAATTAGCATTTTTTATTTTATTTATATTGAAATACAAAATATTTAGTTTGTCTTGATAAAAAGCACAGAATGCAGAGTAATCTCTTATTTTTTATATATTTCAAAAAATCCTATGATAACTGAAAAGTACTTAAAAATTTCACGTGTTCTTTTAAAAACATAGTAAATAAAGATCTAAACTAAAAAATAATTGTTTGCTAACATTTCGATTTATCCCCCGACCGTTACAATGTTTATGCAAAAAAATATTAAAAGAAGCACCTACATAAGTGGAAAACGTTTGTTGCTTTAATTAGGAAAAAAATGTTACTCCTTATTCAGCAAATTGGTTAAATGAAATAAGAATAGAGGAGGCGAAAGAATTGCTCGTTTTCAATGGTATAATAAGCCAGAAGCCGCCTTAAGGTCTCTGCCCACTACACCGTATCATTCCATGGCCATTATAGGAGCGTATCAGGCACGAAAGTAACGCTCCGAACATTAACAATTAAGGCTAGTGGAGCTAACCAAATCGACACCAAAAATCTAATATATAGTCTAGATCTCTTCAACTATTATATTTTTTGGGCATTTTCCTGTTATTGTAGGCCAAATGTTCTGACCAACAGTCACTCATTGCCGCTCATTCGTACCTAGCCTTTAAAATTTATGTAGCAAAATGTTGCTAGCTGTTTTCGCATGTCATTTATAAATGTATTTTAAAGATTAGGTGTGAACGAACGGCGGCGAGTGAGCGTTGTTCAAAATTTTGCCCCCCGATAACAGGAAAGTACCGTTTTTTGATTTAGTTCAATTGTCGTTTATAAGTCACCAGAGATTAGCTCCACCTTTGAGAATCTTGCACGGTCCATTAACGTATTTATATATAATTTATTGTGCAAAATTTGTATTGCCGAAAAATCGACTGGTATAAAAATATTTGATGCTCATTGAAATTGAAATTATCGCAAATATCAGCTTTAATTGGTTCATTAAAGCGGATAAGATAAGAGTCGGAAGAGCCAATGTAAACCAGGATCATCATATTATTATAGTGTATTTATATTTTCTGATTGGTAATAATAATGTTCAACTAGTTACTTTTAGTTTAAGTAGATTAATATTTTATAAGCAGATATTTTTATCGCCTAAAAATCACATGCTATTGCCTAAGTTAACCTTGCCCAGAAAAGGGGACTTTGTCAAAAAAAATATGAAACCAATATCTAAATTAAGATTGCGCCCAAATAAATGTTTCTCTGTTTTTATTTTCGCACGATTTAAAGCGGGTTAGTAACCGCACGTTCGATCTGTTACAAACGGCACATCCCTAAGAGCACCGTATCGGTCACCTGTTGTCGCCGGTGGCGTTCCTATAGGAGCTCGAGTAAAATCCGACGATGCGGTCAGCGAGAATGCCGCTGTACTCGATGGCCAGCGAGTACAATCCGGCCGGAGCCGTCTCCTTAAGCTTCACTTCAATCTTCTGCCTGTCATCCGCCCGGTTGAATTCTTTCACAGCCAGCTGTTCTTTTCCCGGCAGCCGTTTCAAGCTCACCGAGTGCGGACTCAACGAGTAAGAGTCCAGCTCGATGGTGTCCGTGGGGCGCAGAAGTTCCAGCTCGAGGTTGAGATGTCCTTTGAACAAGTCTTCGTTCAATTGCGGCCATAGCCTGACGGCATATCGTATAGGACGCATCGCGAGGCCGGCACCGCCAGCGGTCGTCAACCAAACACTGGCGAGCAGCGACGTAACAAATGCGCATGCGCGCATCTTGCAAATCTAATCAATTAATTGCGCAACTACAATTTTTTATACATAAAAAAATAAAAGATAAATATTTTTCGGCTTGAACTTGGTGAAGGTCGATATGTATAATATAAACTGGTAAAAAAAACATATATTGTAAAAAAAATATTTACTGTAAGACCCGGCGATTTTTTTTAATTTGGTCCTAAAATAAATGTTATCATAAAAATAGCCATTTGAATTTAAAGCAGTCTTAAAAAGTAACGCTTCAAATTTCATCATATCATATTATCATATCACATCACCGGTAAATAGATTCACAATTACCGATACTTCGGTAAATTTAAAACTACCTGAGAAAATGTTGCCCATGGGCAAGTTTTGAATTACTGCCCTAACTAAATAATAACAAAAAAGGTTACCCATGTTACATAATTTAATGATTGGTTTGATTTTTTAAGAGAAAGCGACTGAATAAAATCATTGAAATAGATTATGAACGCATTTCGCAAAATTAAAATTGGGTATATACCATTGGCGTGATATTTTCGAAAACTGGCAGAACTAATTGTATTGTCGCCTGAAATCTGATGTTTATATAAAAATAACGATGGTGTTTTCTATAATTTTTTGAATGTTTTATTTAATCTAACTAACGTTTATTTTCTACGCAAAAAAATTAACCTTACAGTATTGGCTAGGTTCAGTGTTCAATGAGAGACGAAGCACTTTACTTATTTGTATACTTGTACCCTCAACTAATGTTTAGTCTATACAGGTTTCTGTCACGTGTTAAAAACAATTTATTTGAATGATTTATCTACTGCTGAATAGTATAATTGTCTAATAAATTAAAATGATAAAATAGTATATATAATTTTCAGTTATTCAAATAATTTTTAATTGCCCATTGTTGTTCTTTATGCAATTATTATATGGCCTTGGTCAATAATTTTGTTAGATTTTCATCAAAAATTTAATTAAATGATCAATATTTTTAATGGGTAAGTAATTAATGAAGGGTCTGTATTTGGTTTTAAATATTATGTTTTTTTTTAATTCAATGCTTATTTTTAAAACTAACAGAAAACTCCGTAAAAATCAAATATTATTTAATACAAAAATTCCATATAATTATTACAACAGTATTATCAGAACCACTCGACTACAATGCTAAACACAAATACATGTTAAAAACGAAATAAATCAAATAGCTATTATTTATGACTGGCTGAACACACGTATTCGTTGCAACAAGATTCGTGGCGATTCGAGATTTGGACAAATACTGACAAGTCGCTGAAATGCGTTACCCGTGATTAAGTGTCCCTTTACAGCGTTGCCAAATCCCCAGCTGTTCAAACTACGATGGCTTCGCAAAATGGTTCTTATCAGAAAAACAGCAGAGAAATACAAATCTAATAATATTTTCAAATTAGTCAAGAGTACACTAAACAAGAAAACATTTCCATCAGTGTACATTTCCGTCGAGAACTTTCACCATATACTTCTAGCTTGGAACATACGAGAGTTGGAAGACCGGAGAAGCAACCGCTTCCCACTTTACGTCAATTCTAGTCCAGTTAAGCCCTAAATGCAGAGTTTAACCAGATATTCAGAGATGACCGAATTCTACGAAACGCAGCCAATGCCACTCTTATTACACAAATTGTACGCGACTACAAATCGTTTCGAATTTAATAATCATTTATAATACAAAAAACTTTGCTTATATAAAAAATAAACACATAATATGAATATTGGGTATTGCATTCTAAGAAAAAAATGATTTTGCTACTTGGATTGTTAATCTAAATCAAAGTTTTACTGACCATTTATAATAATTAGTTGACTTTATAATAATACTATTACTGACCTTTTAATTAAAAAATTGCTAACCATTTACTACATATTGTAACTATATAGTATTAAAATATATTTAATTTTGAATGATTCATTACTTTGCTGTATATTATTATTTTAATACAATTAATATTTTATTTCATCTTATATTTTAAATAAAAACTGAATTATTTACTATATAATATAACAAGTCTAAGAGGCCATATAATTCGAATCGAATCATTAGAAAGTCTTTGGCTTAAAAACAATCAATTATAAAGCAACCAAATAAAACAAAATTATTATATAAGTATTGTAATTCTTGCGATCCTGTTTTTTTTTTATTTTTATTTTAATACCTGATTTATTTATTATAAATTTTAATAAATTCAATGTTGAGATAAAAATGTATCATAATAATAATAATACAAAAATATTTTAAAACATAAATAATTAACACAAAATACACTAAATAATCGTAGTCACACAAATGACAGTCGCACTATTACTAAATGATATGATTTGTTCTCGCTGAATAAATTCATAGTTTCACTAGCGGCTCGAGGGTTCGTATAGTATTATTTTTTATTTATACCTCTCACTTTCGAAGTATGAACGAGGTATTGAAATTAATGTATATTTTACTAATAGTTAAACGTGTCAGATATCATATCTTAAAATATCGAAGTCATCTAAATTTTGCTCCCAAAATATTTATTTATTACAACTATCAACTATTTATTAGTGTCAGTATGTATTTGTTTTTAAACTACAATCTTACTTTTTTAAATAAAATATAAAGAAAAGCTTTTGCTACTAAGAAAACAATTGTATTCCTTACTTAAAAGTTAGCATATAATTTGTTATTGAACGTTTGTTATTTAAAAAATAATCCCAGAAGGAATAATGATCACAGGAAGCTGTAATGTAATAAAACAAAACGATCCCCGACTTTCTTTGATGATGGAATATCAACTTGTGTGTAATAGTAGATTTGTGTTTTATCATTGGTTTCAATTCGATTAATATAAACATTGTAACATTCGATTGCATTTGTGCAACAAACTTGGCACATGTCTTAGCAAGTTCAGACACCGTAAAGCAATGATCCTCTAAATTTAAAACTAATACCAGTATTAATGGTGTTGTTGCACTTTTAAGACCCATAGATCAAGTCGTACGATTACATTTAGAATTTTCAGTCGATTTGTGTACAGTTTTAAATAAAGGTGTCACTATCATGCAACAATCTCGTTAAAAAAATCCGTTAACATTATAGCATTTTAAATAATAAAAAAGATCAAAGAATGATTTATCCATTTTCAATCAACACTTACGGTGAATTTTTATTAGACAAACTTCTTCATCAATTGACTTGTTTATAAAACAGGTTTACCTAAACAATGCAGAAAAAGTTTAAGATATACCACAAACGTTCAATAAATTGAGTTAAGACACAAAATTCTCTTTAACTACACCAAGAAACCAGCGTTACGCAATTATTTTTATAATAAAGAAATCTATTATGAAACTGCTTAACTGCGAACCCGCTTTCTATGTCGTCGAGATATACAGTATGATATGTTTATCATTAATTTATGTAAATGTGACGATAAACCTGATTAATCGACGTTTAATTTGTATTCATGTCAGTTAAACTTATGTTCATTTGATTCGATTATCATTTGTACTTTGCATTTTTACCTTTTTTACTTTATATTGACATGTTAAAAAAATATTTTTTTGTAGTAAAAAATGTTCAACTTACCCATCTTTGTAGGTGCTCTTATAAAATCCCACTTGACCATCTAGTGATCCTTTAAAGCTCATTTTTAAACTGTATATTCCTTTCGGTAATGTTTGTTTGGTTCTGATGAGATAGAATTCTGTTTTATCATCAAATTTTTGCAGCAAATCGATAGCAAAAGTTTCATGTCCAGAAGTAAGCGTAACACTGTCTTCTATAATAGTCATATTGCTACTATGCAATACTATGTCCTTCAATGAAGAATCAACAGAAATTGTTATGTCCTCCGCTCCGTCAAATATTCCACTTTTTATATTTGGTGTCAATGTTATTTTGTAGTGTAAAGGTTGAATGTTAGGAGATAATCTGTAATTTATCTAAAAAAAAACATTTCCTTTAATACTGATATATATTTAACAATTTAACATTTATTCAATTTTTTTATTAGTAATGCAATTAAACGGTCAGTAGTTTTAGTAAATGCTCAATAATATAAATTTATAATCCGTTTTTGAAAATAAGCTGTCAATACCTCTAAAATAAAACGTATATTAATATTATTAAAATATGGCCATTAATTAATTTTAAATGGTCTGCTATTTTTTACCAGCTGGTCAGTATACCTCGGTTTGTGGATGTTACCATGTTATATTTATAACAAAGAATCTAATATATTTATGTTACTTGTTTAGAATGTCACGTTCAGTAACCAATGGCTATGAACTCTCCGCTGCGTTTGGCCCTAACGGTTATGAATGTGACCAACAACGTTTTGCCACATAAATAAGTATTAAAATCTTAACTGATTAGGTGCGAGTGAACGGCCGCAAGCGAGAGTTCATCAAAACATTGAAAACATTTATATATGATAAATCTTGCCCTTAATTTCTATAAGTAAATTCATTTTTTAAATCAATTCCTATTTTTTAATACAATAAAACTGAATTTTTACGGAGCCATTACATTTTATATCCAGCAAAACATATTATCTCTTTGCAACACATATTATTTAACGGTTTGATAGCCGCATTATTATCAGTTATTCACTGACCGTTTGGCAAAATGTACCGATTATTTATAATTATTTTTTAATTTTAAATGACCATATGTATATTATACTGTGGCCGTTTTATTAAATAGTCTGATCACTAATTCTACAAAAAAATACCATTTGAATTGTTTAACAAAAAATTGAATTTGTAAAATTAAAAAAACACCTAATGTCTACGCGAAAGGATTTAAAAGGCAAAATTTAGCTTTTAAATAATTACAGATATACTATGTATCATAAAAATCAGAATTGGATTGTTCGTTGATCGTGATCGACCTGTCGACCACGAAGCCATTTGCAGGCACCCACATTTTCATAACAGATACGTCATATCTCGTGTTAATGTAGGATTGAACATATGATTTGTATAAACTATAGAGCATCTACATATATTTTCTGATTCCGCCACTGGTGAAATACTATAGTTATAGTAACAAAGCGCCCGCGGGGAGAGAATAAAAACAAAAAACATAGTAAATGGGATACTGACGTCTCCCGCTTCGCCAAGGCTGGGTTAAAAAAACATGCGGTGCAATAGTGGATCAAAAAAATATTTTTTAGTTAAGACCGACTAACTGCAATCATTAGTATAATCAAAAACACTCACAAAAGTAAGATGTTAGTAATTGAAAAGTTCTGAACCACTTAAAAAAACTTCACTAATGGATGCCGCACAAACTGAATGAAAACTAAAAAATCGCTGTTACAACGTTTGTTTTGCGCTGCTTTTATGTAACATATACTATTTATTTCTCGATCGTATTATAACATGCAAAGAATAGTACACATGTTACAAAAACAGAAAGCAACGTACAATGGCCGGCCAAAAATAAAACCCCAAAATATTTCGCCAAACCAAAATTACAACAACAAAAAACATGGACTATTTATATATGATACAACTACAACTTTTTGAATACTGGTGAAATCATTATAGTTGTGAGTTATTATCAAGAAATGATAAAATGCACTAAGAACTAATTGAAAAGTTTCAATTATATTACACGACATATCACGATCATAAAAAGTTAAATAATTTAGTCAACTTCTGATAGCAACAGCAAAATAATTTAGTCAACTTCTGATAGGATAAGACAGATTTAACCAACTTATATATTTTAACATACTTAAAAAATTGTGTTTTTTCTTATTAACACATTACCGTCCGCTCACGCGTTTTCGCGTGATAACCGCGTATGATAAAACAAGTGTTATTTGATATTGTAAAAATATCGTGCAAACGCAATAAACATTTAAAATATTTACATCTATAATTATTTTAGTAGCGTCAAAATATAGATAATAATAAAATTACCTAAAAATAGCCGACTGTAATGTGTTAATAAAGTTAATTATTAGTTCAAAAATATGTTCTAATTTAAAGAACTGCAATTATTTTCCCAAAAACATAATACAATTAATCTTCCGCATATTTATTATTCAAAACAATTTATTTTATAAAGGTAAATGTCATTTATGGCAAAAATATGTTAGTTATATAGTATAAAACATTTTTGCCTTAAATAATATATTGCTCTTAAAAAGTTCAGGTAACATATTTTTCACTTTCTAGTATAAATATTCTAGCTGTTTTTAAATAGCTGAAAATGTTTATTTTTCAGAACACCTAAGGCTTATGATATTGAATAATACAACATATATTTGAAAAAAGGGTAGTTAATCTAAATCACTATAATTTCGTCCCATAAATATATTTAAGTGTTAATTCAGGCAGATAATTGAATATTTAAGAGTTTCAGTTTACATACGTTCAAAGCAAAAATTTGAATACTTTTTTTTATTTACTTCGATTAGTAAAATATAATTTTATTTTAAATTAGAATAACTAGAAAAAAACCTTAATTTAATTAGATTAATTAAAAAACTTATTTGAGCTGTTATACAAAATAAAAATTCACGCAAATGCACGAATAAATATTTTATTCTTAGCCAACAGATGTCTACGTACAATATTTTAAAGTTTTAATATATTAATTGCAACAATTCGCATGAATTTACCGGTAGTGTCGGTGGAGTCACCGTAGTCGTAGTTGTAGTTGTAGTCGTTTGGCTCAGTTGGTACTCGCATGTCTTCAAATTGTCTCTGTAATTATTTTTTTCTACAGCTACAGCTATCACAGCGATGAGCAGCGAAAAAATAAAAATGCACAAAAACGTAGTCAATTTGTTTGTCAAAATCTTATTCAATATGTACTCTAACATATTGAAAATATTTAATAAAAATCAGTGTATTACACTTAGCACATGCGCCGCACACACTATTTGCAATACATGCCGAGTGATGCCTTTTATAACTTCTAGCGATAATATTATACGTACCACAATTAGTGCACCACTTGACTTAGACAATAATCAGATAGCACGTGGACTGCGAGTAATATCACTATATACAGACTGAGCCAAAAACAATTGTGCTTAAATTATTAAATCGCACTTTTTCACCGATCTTTCTTAACTATAACATTAAAACTAAATTCTCAAATAAATTTCTTTACAATAACATAATTTTCTGGATACTTAATAATATAAAAATGGCAATCGAAAAGTAGCAACTTTATATGTCTTTAACTTTTCATGATACAGAAAAATAAGTAAAAATTATATGCGAAAGAAGAAGAATTTAATAATCATTGAAGCGCATGTAATAAGATTTATTTATTTTCCCAACATTAATAACACCACAATTATGTTTCATTATGACCTAAAATATTGTAAAAATACTTTATGCTAAAAACGTGCCTCTTCTAATAATACTATAAAACAAGAAATTACGCTTCGAATAAATATTGTTTCATGGAACTAAAAATAAATTTAGATTAGAATATATGTGGAATCTTTTACGTATAATATATGATCAAAAATCTTTTGCGGCAATAATTTTGTAGGTACAGTATAGTTTCTAAAATCGATGTTATCACACATTTTGGTTCACTTTTAAGACTAAAATAATTTTATATGCACATCGAATGTTGTTATTTGCATTATTATTATTATTTATGTAGCATTAAATGTTTACGATCAGCGTTTAAAATTTATTTTATCAAAGTAAAATTAATTCAACTGTTAATAATAATACATTTATAAAATACACATTTATTCAAATTTAAACGTGTTTTATTCATTTGATTTTTTTATTCACAATCTGCTATTAAATTATTATTTGATTAAGTTAATATTATTTTAAAAAATCAGTTTTAAAATATTATTTCTTAAAGTTCATAATTTAAAACTGCAATACTTATCTTGATCAAAAATGTAATTCATTATCACTTATATTACTATATGTATGATTGACTTTTTTAGGTACAGAAAATCTTAACAGCAATAAAACCCCGTATTAAAGTGGTTATTATATTTGATTTATATACTGATGAGTATTATTATTATATATATTTTATTTAATAATTTATACTTATTTATATTAAGACAAAACTAGAAATCCAAAAATCGAACGGTTCAAATTAATCAATGTAAAATGATTCCCAATTCATTAGTTTAATTTACACAATGGTTTAGTTCATTTTTCATATACAAATGTACTTGATTTTATAAATCTAATTATCTTTTTTATAAAACTGTCAATGCAATTTTATTTATTTTATACAATAAAAAATATTATTATAAAGTCTATCGTTTTTATTATATAATATTTTCGCCATGAGACTTACTTTAAATTTCATATATAACGATATAGTGCTAGGTATTTATAAAATAATTATGCTGATTTTTTTATTATTATTAAATTAGTAATAGTTCTACTATCTTAAAACTAAAGTTTAAATCAAAAAGTATTACTATATAATAAGAAAAAAAAAGTATAGAAAAAAAAACAATTAAAAAAATATTAATGAAAAAAATAAATGCCCTATTAACTAACTTAAATTTAAATTTCGTTCTTTCAAACTAAACTGAATTTCAAAATTTGAAAAATTGATTACATGCCCTAGTTTAAACTGTAAAATTAGTCTGTAAATCTTACTTCAACTATCAACTTTCTTTCGTAGAATCAGATTCACTCCATATTATTAAATGTTTAACAAAATAACGATCAAATATCTTGCTATTCTTTCACAACTGTAATGATAATTTGATATTAATATATTAATAATTAAACCATAATTATTTTTGGTAATGTTTATTGTAAACTGTAACAACAATATTGCGATTATAAATAATTATAAATATCAGACTAATAAATAATTAAAGCGAACCTTAAAACGAACGTGAATCATTACAAAAAAAATCATCTCCACAATCCGAATCTGTTCATATAAGCTCCATACTCTTCCATACCGGAACCATGATAACCATAATGTTCATTGGCTAATCTTTCATCTCCCCTTCCCTTGAACGCATTACTGGTCCTCAAAGCGTTGAATGCGATCAAAAGAAGAGCCAGCTTTCCCACCATCAGCGATTTCACAAGCATCATCTTAAGCATGCTCAGGAACATGGGCAAAATGGCAGACTGGATCAAGAACGGTATTATAAACATGGGCAAGATCCTCCTCAGTAACTTCTTGTCATGTCCGCCTCCGCCTCCGCCACCTCCACCGTGACCTCCTCCAGATCCACCACCGCCTCTACCTATCAACAAAATCAAAATTTATATTATATAATAACATATTTAAAAAACAATTAAATACCTTGAAAAATTTCTTGAAGACTCGTCACATTGAATTTAAGATTGATAAAATTCTCCTTATCTTGTTCATCAATCTTGACATTTACTCCTTCTAATAAATCAAATTCGGTAACATTGTGATTCAAAATGATGTCCTTAGTGATGTTATCTTCATTTGGGAGGTATTTGGAGTTGCAGGTGACACTCGAGATGAGCAGAGTGCAAATTACGTATTTTTTTAAGATCATCTTCATGATGAAGATTCAAGGCCAACCGTGCATGGTTGTGCACAGCCGTCCACAGCTGTGGCTCAACAAGAACTGGTAAGTTCTGGTCCAAATGTTCAATCGTCGGCGACTTGAGCGCAAACGTGGAAAAACGAAATCGCTCAACGCACCGAGGAGCACGAGAATATCTGCTTGCGAGCTTTTTTCTTATGTTTTTCATTGTGATATGCCTCTATCGTGGTACACAATGAATAGCTGTAACTCTCTCGGATCTGACTGTGAAATATCACAATCTGTACATGGAGAACCAGCTTTCTTCCAAAAAAAGTTAATCAAATATCTGCATATTTAATACAACTTGATTTTATTTTATAGATTGACAGTCCAATTAAATATTGTAATAAGCAATATTTATTTCATGAAAATTAATCTATAATATATTTTTTTATAATATGCCTTAATATTTAAAATAAGTAAAAACTTTAAATCGCAAAATCGTACTTACTTATTCTTAATTTTATAAATTAAATAATGATTTATCTATTTTATAAAATTCGGAGTAAGAAAGTAAGATTTTGCGTTTTAAAATTTTGTATTTTTAAAAAATAAGTACGTAATAAAAAAATTAAAAATAAATATAAAAGTTACTGATATAATAATATTATTTTATTTTTGGATGAGTTTTAATATGTTAAGAATACTTTATTTAATTATTTTAAAATCATTTTAAGTTCAGAAAATGATTCGTTGCAAAGAGTTATTCATGGGGTATTCACTTTTCTGACGAATGCTCGCTCGCTACCATACCTATCCAATAGTACTGCACAAACAATTCTTCTATGGAACAATTATTTTGTATACTGTTCATTTAAATTGTCCTCAATTTATATACCTATAACAAAATTATTGTATATATATAAATATTTTTTTAATTTTTGAGTTACTGCTTATAAGACTAATTTTTAAAAAATCAGTTTATTTTAGGATTTTTTTTACATAAATAGATTTTTTAAATTTTATTTTATAATAATTAAATAAAATTTATAAAGGTAATATATCACTTATAAATTAAAATTGCAAACTAAATTATGTACTGTATTTTAAAAAATATAAATATATATGTATATAACAGGTGAGTGTGAATCATATTTGAATCCTATTATTAATAAATTTGTATCGTGTCTGGAAGATCGTAATTAGTGATTTTTATCAAATTTTTTAATTCGAAAGATCATTACAGATTGGCGTTCCCCAATCTTTTTTATCTTAAAGATGAATATCTTGATTAAAAACAAGCGTTTTTTAATTACTTTATTTTATTTTTTTCCATGGCCCCTTTTAGTTCTCTATCTTCTGACCAATGCGATGATTCAGGGTAAAAGCAGACTATTTGTTATTGACTAATGTCCGTTCAGATACACAATTGTTCATAAAGCGAGAAAAAATCGTTCTTTAAAAGTCCATTGACCAAATAAAAAAAAATGTATAAGCTTTTAGCAAGTTTTTTTTAGTGATAGACGAGTGAATGAATCTCTGGGTCGAATCCCATATGGACCTTATTGTTTTTTGAAAATCTGAATTAGCGATTATTATATAATTTTAATTCTTATCGGTCATTACAGATTTTACTAACTTCACGGATAAATATTGTGATGATTAATTAAAATATAACTAGGTCGTACATATTAGGTATAGAAAAAACTATTCATAAGCTACTGCACTTCATTTAGAAAATATTATTATGTATTTCTTTTAATTAGACGAATTTCGTCACTACACTAGTGGTGCTGAAAATGTTATACTATGTATTTTAAAATATTATATGTAATATTAAAGTTGTATTTTTTTTTATTAAGACGAATTTCGTCACTATACTAGTTTGCAAAGATATGCTGTTGAAAATGGCAGCATTATTCATGTTGCTTCATTGTCTGCAATTTTAAAAGCCTTTAAACCTCTTGACATGAAAAACAACAAGATATCTGTCTTATTAATGGAGCGAAGGTAAAAACCTTCGCCCTTATGTGCACAAAAATAAAAAAGTGCATGCCTCGCAATAAACAATTCAAATCGATCAGAGATTATAACTTTAATTTTTTTAAGCAAAATAAACATATTTAATGGTCAAAAGTTTTCTGATTTCAAAAATAATAATTTATTAACAAAAAAATATTTACTGAATTATCAAAATAAATTTTATTACAATTCTAATGACTATTTATAACTTAAAAATATGTATTCTGAAATGTAGTTCAAGTCAATTTCAAAGCTTTGTATAAAATAACTGCTGTGTTACATATGATCTTCGCCAGAAGGCACCTAAGTGTGAATTCTCGATATACTGTTTTTCTAACACAGCCACATTCCGTCAAGGTATCATTGAGCTAATCAATCCTGTTAAACAGAACAAATAGGAACGCCATCGTCACAATAAATAATATTTATTTAATAAATATAAAATATAATAAATAATAAATTAATTCCCGTATTCTCAGCGACGAAGATCGATCAGAAGCGAAGATTTTTCGTTGGTCTTTATTTATTTACAATGATCTCCAAATCGCCGTTCCCAAACGATCTTCACTCTACATTTTTTGTATTTTTAAAATAAAAATACTAAAAGAATTTATGCCTTGACGTATTCTCCTTCTTCGGTGTCTTCGCGAGCCAAATGGTTGGCATGCCATCCAGAATATGGATAGGCAGTATGAGCAGCTTGGACATGAACTGCTGGTTGTACTGCTTTATGGACTATTGGGACTTGGGCATACTGTAAAACTGGATAAGCAGCCGGTTGTTGGGCTACTGCTGCCACTGCCGGAGCTCCAACACCTCTAGCTATAATCTATAAAATTGTATTTAGTTAGAAAAAAACTATAACTGAATAAATCAAATATGTACATACATATTTAATTTATACATTTAAAATTTGATATAAATTATAATTAGAGTTGACTGTATAATATTTTAGCACAATATAAATTAAATCTAAAATAATTACATATAACATCTTAATACTCGATGTTAATATATAAATTGTATGAAGCAATCTTAGATAATTGCAATAGTTAAATAATGTTAAATAAAGTTGTAAGTTAGCTGTCTAAATATGCATTATTCTGAAATTGTTCCAACCAAAATTTTTTCAAAATAACTAGATTAGATAAGAACTGTCGAAGTAGTTGATTATCGAACGTTTTTTATATAAAATATCATTATAAATATAAATCGGCAAATTTTTTTAAGACTCATTTTTGCTGTATCTATTCTTATCGTTTCGCTAAAATACGCATTGATTGATAATAAAAAGATATCTAGCAAGTGTTTTTTCATTATGATTTACCTCGTCAAATGTTTTTTTAATTGAAAATATTACAAACACTCACTTGACTTATAGCAAGGACCAGCAATAGAACGCCAACGGCTAACCCTTTAGTAGACATGATAGTAAGAGTGATCAGTAAAGTGGTCATCATGCCCAGTTTGTACATGATGGGTATCATTGCGAAGCTGAGCCTCTTTAAAAAGTGGTGTCCGAAGGTTCTTCCTGTTGAACCGGAATCAGAATATATTCAGACAAATCTTTATATTAATAACGGTTGAGTTACTAACCACTTTCTTGCACATCGCTGTTTTCCTCAGTGGAATCACATTTGATGCCATTCACAGTGAAACTCAACACGACGAGGAACACAATTAGCAAAATTCTGAGACCCTTGAACATTTTCACTGATTTTCTATACTCGATCACTAAAAAAATATACAAGCACTAGTACTTGTTCGACGGTAGTCAAAATAAAACTGATCCTTGCACTAGGAACGATCATCGATTTAAAGGTTCCAACTGTTTAGAAATTCAAGACGCTTTCGGCGAAACAATCGGAAGCCGCTTTTAATTAGAACGTCGTGAAAGGATGTCTAGACATATGAGGAACCATAGGTTGTGTAAGAATTTGATTGACATTATTATAAAATTAAATTAATTACAGACTACGAGTATCATAATAATCCTAAATAAACTCAACATCAACAAGTACTTCAATTTAAAATAGATTCTCGTAAAATCGTATTCAAGCCATCATAATAAATTGCAAAAGTAGAACTATCTTATACATAAATTATATATAAGCTTATTACTGTATCGGTAGTTTACAATGTTGCGTCTCATGTTATATACTGCTTATTAAAATTTATTATTCTGGTAGATACATGAACTATTTGAGTTTAATTGTTTTAATGTAAGTTCTAAAGATATTTAAAAGAATCAAATGCTTTAGAAACACCATGTGACATAGATTTTTGCTACCTTAAAAGTAACGAGGATGAATACACGCATATAAAGCTTGTCAACTTCAAATCCGTGTTCTAATCGTGACATGTGCCAATAGACATTTCTATTATATTTTTTTTCTAAATAGCTATGTTTTTATAATAATTAAAAATATATTTAAAAATCTCTTTAGTTTATAATCAACTTTAATCAGCTATATAACTATAAATATAATAATTCAAATTAAAAATATATATATATTTGCATAATATTTCAACTTATATCTTATTCTTCCAAACTCTGTATTACAAACATTGCATGCACATAGTTATGCAAATTAATATTAAATACTTATCGAAGAGAATGCTAATTTAATCATAGAGTTCAACGATTAAGTGTGTTTATAAATTATGTCCCTGATAATGTATTCTACTCGCATCGTCCTTTTATTACGTTGACCCTAAGTGTACAATGGCTCAAACGAACGAAGCTCTAGCAAAATTTTAAATACAACTATTGTTTAATAAATAATTGGAAATAGTATGATTTTTTGTAATTTATTATTCTTATTTAATTATAATGGCAACATATTTTTGTAAATATTCAATAAATATATTGTAGAATTAATATTATTAGTCAAATACATTATTTACTGTTTCTAATATAAATGGAGGTATTTAGAGCAAAGGTAAGAGTTAACCAATAAATAATACCTGATTATTAAATAATTATAATATCAATCGATCTTCATATATAATGTTTTTCTAGATTTTCTAGATAAATATTGTGTTAAATAAATAACAATAAAATCGAGCTAGGTCTTGCATAGTGAAATCTATTGTCTGTAATTTATAAAATATATATATCATTAACTTATAGTCTCATTTCAGTTAGATCTATTTAATGGTTGTTGATTGTGTTTACCCCGTTGTAAATAAAATATTTACAAAAATAAATATCAGGTTAGTTTTACAATCAAACAATTATTTTATTTATGCGACATTTTGATGCTCAAAGAAAAGTTAAACTCAAATAAATACCAGCGTTTATAGTTGATTTGATTATCAGACTCAATCATATTATTTGGTACTAATCATATGTTCAAAACTAAAAGTGGAAAATTATTAAAATTTCATTTATTTTTATTAAAATAGAACGCCGAGTTATATTAATTTTCAGACCCATACAGAAGTTTTACATCAAATCTAGATATATAAAAATAATTAAATGGAACAAACCTGAAATTGCTTCTAAGCGTAATAAATTGTTAACAAATATTTATATAATACATTTATAATTTTAATCTTACTGATATTTTTAGGGTACGATTTAACAGTGTATTATATTAAGATATACGTGCATTTAAATAAATACTTGCATTTGCTTTTATGTAAGATAAATCTTCAGATAAGCTCTTCAAAACAGGATTGGTTGCAGAGGGTGTTCAATGTTCTGAATAATGCTCGCTCGCACTTAGTCTGTCCAACAGTAATGCACAAACCATTCGTTTTATGGAACAAATATATAATATATTGCACATTTAAATTGTCCTCATATTTTAATACGGTAGAAAAGGGACATACCTTTTTAAGGATACACAAAATTTGGAAAATAGTATATTAACATCTACAATTCTTCAGTTTCTTTATTTAAAAACACATAATTACTTCGCCTGAGATAAATTTAATCTCATTTTTTAATAATTATAATTATTATAATTCATCCTGTTGATACAAAAACTTTTCGTGGATATTGAAGCACTGCGTTTAAAATTGTACATTTTATTACATATAAAAATAAATAAATAACAATTTTCGTTTGTTTCATAATTTTTAAATATTATTCATATTAAGATTCATTTTTTTTATTATCTTGTATGTATATATTTGATTTTTGTTATTGATTTTCCTGCGGCCATTATTTTTTTGCACGAACATTTTCAACCGCGGTGTGGCGATCATCTTCAGATACTGAATCAAATTACACTTTATTTATAATAGTTCTTTTCCCTTCAGCAACTTGTTATATTGAATTACGTAACGTAAGAGTTTTAGGTAATTTAAGTATTTCCATCATTCGAAATTCCGTGTCTTTTCTAAACGTTTCGTCCATATAATACCGACCATAAACAACAGTGCAACACCGACCATGTACAATTTTTGCATCAAACAAAAATTTTAATGTCGAATCTCATGTTCACTATTAGCTGTAGTCTACTTAAAATAATCAATTATTACCCTATTTTAGTTTGGTACAAATCATAAATAAGTAACCCGTAGAGAGTGAGAAGGTGAAAATCTACAACCCGGTACCTACAATGAAATTGATTGAATCGAGCTCGCCAACGCATGGATTCAAGCAGTGAAATTTCACTGCAGTTTCTGAGCCAGGGTGCACCGGTTTTCGCGATGACCGTCGGGGGCAACACACTTAATTCTCGATTTGATCGAAACGGGCGTGAGTACATGTACAGGCGCAGAACCGTGACACCGGAATAGTGTCATGGCACAATTGCCGGACAAGGTATTTGACCCGAAAACCTTTAAGGCCAAGCCGAACCAGATAAGAAAGAAGCTTTCGACTTCCTCCAACTGGTTTCGCACTAAGGGCTGATGGACTCGCTCACCTAAATTCTCACGGCTGACCAACCTTCCCTTTCCCGTTATGACCGACAACTTCTTCGGTCAGCTGCTTCCTTTTAATGTCTCCGAACACGCTATAATCATCGTTTCGTTTGAGTTGCGATTATGCACAAAAGATTTTTTCACATGAGAGTAAATCGTATCTGTTACAAAGTGCTGACAAAGACACGGTCACCTCCGCCACAGAAACCCTTGAACAACTCCCAGAAAGCAGTTTACAAATTCTTCCCCTAATTTTATATTAATTAATAAAATATATAGACATCAAATTCTAAAATCTTTCTACCCATTGCATCTGCTTTTTGAAACTTATTCAATCCCATACAATCAGATTTCTAAATTGAAACTTAAAAAAACACAGTTTATTTTTCGTGACCCAACAACGATTGTGGGTCAACCCAAAATTAATTTAATTGCTTGTGTCTGCAACAAAATCTTAGTAAACTTTATAATTAGTGTATATATAACCAATTAAATCGTTATATTAAAAAGTTTCATAGAAGTAAAAATGTAATACTACATAATTATTTAATTAATGATTTTTATATATAGCTAGTGTTATTATGTACATAATTTTTAATCAAAAACATCATTTGGTTAGAGTTGTTAAATTTATATTGAATAATTCTATGAAAATACTAGGTTTTACTTTAAGAATTTGCGAACTATTTAAAAATATTTATCCACTAAAACGCAAACTTGAACTAAAGTAATTTTCTCGTCTCTCACTTTTAATATTCGTATCATAATATAATATAATTATATTTATAATTATAATATATATTATTCATATCTAATAAATAACTTTTTGCAATATTTACTATATTATGAATTAGATTTTTTAACTGAATTATTAAATTTTCAGAATAAGGTATTTTTAATGACTTAATTATTATAGTTATATCATATAAAACTAACAAATTTTAATGAACCCTTTATTTTAATAGACATTCCAATTTGTCTCATTTTAAAACTGCTACATACAGTTGATAATGCATATCTAAATTGTGTTAAAGTGCTTGAATCTAACTTGTCCATTATTATAGTTATTCTCTATATTTTATTACTAACACCATATACTATTAACTGTTTATCATTTTACTGTCTACTTACTAGGAGTTATTAACCTATAAAAATTTTAATTGTTATTTTTATATGATATTTTATAATACTTTTATTATGTTTGTTTTATTTAATATCTATGTAGTCGTTAAATAAATGAAATGAACATATGTAATATAATAATAATAATTATAAGCCTTTAAATAAAATAGTATATTAACTTTCTAATCCTGTATAGAAGAATGATCGTTTTATTTTACAATTTCATTGTCAAAGGAAATGGTTGAGCTTACGTTAGGTCTTTGTTAAACATTTCCTTTGGTACATACTATAACCATAAGTACCGATTATTAATTCATGCATTATCATTACTGACCGAATGACATACTTATTATAAAAAAATCATATTTATATTTGTCTACCACGCTTTAAAATTAATTTCAATGGTAAAGTGTTAAATATGTTTGACCGTATATTTCTGAAATTGCATATTACCTGTTACAGTCAATGATCGCTCACGTTCCAAATCAGAGGCAAGTTTCCATCTGTTGCAGTTATAATGCAATAAACAGAGAACATTGCACACAACCAAGGCAAAATTATTGACCTCCGAAGAGATGCAAATTGCACTCTTCTCAAATGAAATGCAGACACAATAAAACGACAGTTATTTCATATAATAGTAGGAAAGTCGATTGCGATGGGAGTATACATCGCTGGTGACAATACTGAATCACTGAGATTAACAAGAATCTGGCATAGCATCTGACATTGTTGCACCGTGTGAAAAAAACACGCATACTACAATATAAAAGATTGTTCCATTTCTATAAATGTAAGGAATTCTCTCACAGATAAAAACGCTGTTAACGTATTCATACGATTAGTTATCTCCAAGGTTTCATTAAGAATGCAACGTTTTTTTATATATGTACATTTATTAAAATATTTTAATAACATTATTTTCACTCAATTAATTAATAATATATTATTTTAACAAGTTGAATACGTTTGAGTATTTAATGATATATTTTAATTTTGATTTAAAAAATCTTGAAACTCTACTTTTAATTAATTAAAATAAAACTTTAATATATTTTTTATATATTTAGTAAATTGTCCTTCTCAGATTGCAGTAATATGTAAAAAAGTACAAAAAATATCAATATTAAAAAGTTTGTAATTTAAACTATGCGGTAATATTATTATCTTACCAGTAATATTACTATCTTATTTCGTTGCTAAACGATCAATTGACTTTGGTTTTTAATAAAAACACTATATTCATACTATTTATAAGTATTTAATTAATACAGTTGTTAACCGTTTAACATTCACGAAAGTTAATAACGTTTTTGAGAAACATTTAGGTTAATTTATTATTGCATTTAAAATAAATATAAAATAACAAATATTAAAATGCCAAAATATATAGGTATATCTGAAATAAAACGCTTTTAATTATAGTCTGCTTAAACCTCAAGTATCCAAGACTTATGGATTACAATCTAATAAGCATCGACGTAATACATAATTTGGAAAAATGTTAACCTATCAAGAATGTCATTGATTCTTTCTTTAATGATAACGTCGGCTCCTGCAATTTTCACAAATATTGTTAATAAATATCCACCAAAAGGTTATAATTATTATAATGCATCTATATTATTCATTAAATAAGTTTTTAAAAACACATTTCTATGTCACATTCAGTTACAATAAGCATTAAAAGGAGCAAGGTTTGTAGAATACAGTGGATGCTTGAAAACATCTAAACCAGCTACTTTATTTTTTGTTCAAATTCAAGTTTATTATTTAAAATAAGATGTTTTTATTCTATGTTTATGTCTTTTGAACTGTTTTGAAATAACACAGTAAAAATCAGACCCATAAATTTTAAAAACAGTAAAAACTGATTATTTAAATTTAAAAAACCGTTACATAAAATTAAAATGTTTATTAAAAATGCGTTGCACTGGTCGCCTATATTACAAATAAATTACGCATTGACACGACTTAGAATAACGAATTTAATTTAAGTCGTGTCATTGTGTGATTACTTCATTATGTAGATAACTTATTTAAATATTTTAGTGAAAATTTTTTTATATTTCCACTGTATATTTTCTTACACGTGTTTTTTTCTTTAGTAGTCTCTGTATCGTATCCTCGGTTCAAAACGAGAATTAGGTGTAATTTATTTTAATTTTAAGCTAACATTATTTATATGGATTACAAAAGCGTAGTATTGTACTATTATTCTTAATTTTGCACTAAAACGCTGTATTATCTAACTTGATGTAGTTTACTTTGAAAGCGCTTAACTCTTTAAACGCCAAAGACTTTTTAGTGAGTTACCTGTTATTTCTCTTCACGCGTCAGTATCTCTTTTTAAAAATAAATTTAAAATATTTGGTTTACTGATGAATGAAGCAAGTACAATAGTCTTTAATAATTAAATTGTAAATAAATCGTTAACTTGTTTTAAAAAATAAGAAGTAATCAATGCATGTATAATTTTTATTATTGAAAGTCTTATTTTTTAATCCTCAATGTGGTGCCTCAAGATGCCTCAAATAATTATAATATTAAAACTTTGAAAATAGCTACAGGTAGTCACATCATACAGACTGTTAATCTTGCTACCGATATGCCAAAAGCAGCCTATAATTTTAAATAGAAAAATCATTTCCAATCACCAATCCGGATTTATGAATCAATATTTCACAGTGAAACAGATTCATAGACGCGAAATTCATCAACACAGACATGAAGGAGAAAAAATATTGCGGTAAAATAACAAATATTTAAGATATAACATTACTAACAAAAAATTACAAATGGAAAGGAAAAGTAAAATAAGATTCCACTGGGTGTTTTTCAACGTGTAATTCTCTTTTCCTAGTTCCTGTTAACCATGAAAAAGAGAAAAAGTTAGTTATAAAAATCATTCATTATAAAAAGACAGATTGTGAAATGAAGGAGAAATAAAAAAATCACAAATCTGTGAAAAATGTGCTTTATTTTTATCTTGCACTTGAATAGACATACGTTAAAACAAGACCTATTAAATTTGTAACTAGTAAATAATGAAGATCAAGTAGATGATTGTTTGCTTCCCATTTTCAACATAATCATCGTAATGTTTTGTGTGGGACTTAAATCTCTAGAGCAAAATTTTAAAATCCAATACTCTTATCTAAATAATTTATGTAGTACATTTTTTTAAATAATAATACGTTTAATTTATTTAAATCGATTATTTTAATACTCCATCTAATATAAAAAAAATAAATAATAATCTGAATTAGTCTATCGAACTTTAGCTGCATCTCTACCATACACATTAAATATTTTTGTTTCCCCTTCCTGTGTTTTATTTCCCTTCCTCTATTTTAAACTCATTAGTCGTTTAAAATGTTTCATTGCTTCTCTACCATACACTAGCTAAGCCAAAACAAATAAACAGTAAAAAAGGAAGTACCCAATAAACAATCTAATATGTAGTCTAAAAATATACGTCCTTATGAATAAAAGGTGAAATAAAAAAATATCAAATCTTATGCATTATCATATTTAATATATTTTGTAATATATAAATACAAAATACACATGATTCTAAAAATATTATTAAATTTTTATAAGAGAGATAATCAATTGTTAATTCTCCAAGTTTTACATTAATGCTCATTTCTGATCGCGTGCGTGCCTAATTCCTATTATATTTTATATCCATATTTATAGGACACACATAACACTTCATATAGTAAAAAATAGCGATTTTCAAATTAATTAATTAGGTGCATGTTACATCTATCGGCGTGCGTAATTCTGCCAACCATGAAAATCAGACTGAACATTTTCCAATGTCAAAGAAACGCATTCAGCGCTGCATTAGAAATTGGATTTCTACTCACGTTACTTTTAAATAGAGCGACGTCAATTTTCGATAAGAGCTGATTGTCATTTATGCAAAGCTATTATCATTTTAACCTGTACATATCGTAAAGCCGCTGCTATGAATGTGTAGTTAACAGAAAATTACATAGCGAACTCGTCGACATGCAACATAAATAAAGTTATCTTCTAATAATCCAACGCTAAGCAGCAGAGGTGTTATTATATTTATTAATATAAATAATTGTGCACAAAGCTTATTGATCACTATTAGTGATCATTTTACGAAAGACTATAATTAGTATGTATATATAAATACAGAAAATGGCCTCTTTCTATAAGTGAAATATGAGCAGTAGTAGAAAACCCATGTTAACTTCAGATAATCATTTTTGTATAAAATCAGTTATAATATCCACTAGACATATTTTTATCTGTTCCTTAAAATAAACAATAATTTTTCAAAAATGCCTAACATATGTAAATCTAGCAAGTGAGTCGTATAAACTTCAGTCGACTTGGCCAGCTTCGAGCGCTTCCGAACATTGTCGGCAAACGGACCGAAGTCAGATCTGCTCTTTCGAGCGCGAGCTGTGAGATACTTCCCTTTTCGCTCTCTCGCGTGTTAAGTGACGAGAGTGAGAGAGACAATGATATGGTGTTTCGCAAACTGAGATAGAACGAGTAACTCGGTTCAATTTCAGTATGCGCGTAGGCGTCCTATGGTTAACACGCATGTCGAGTGCTGCATCGTGTTCACGTGGTCAAGTTATAATACCAGGGAACTTCAACAGACTCTTACTGACATCTTTAAATATTTTAGGGCACCAAAAGGGATTAGTTATATTTTTGATAGTATATTCTTCTAACAGATATCGTTATTATATTTTTTTCATATAAAATTAAATAATTAGTGGTAAGTACTTGATTTTGTTAAAAAAAATCGTTTCGAATATCGTTATGTATTTTCTTAGATCGGTTTATATAAATGTCCCACCACAACGAATTCTTATTTAGAATCGATGGCGACAAATTCTAAGATAGTCACAGGTGTGGTGTTCGTATTCTGAAGTATCATTTTTATGCCTTATGGTATTTTGCAAAAGCCGACAAAGATTTTGCGTAAATAGAATATTTCCGACCGAAAAGTTTTCACTGATATTGTATTGGTGAGTGCCTACACAAACTTTTATAATTATCAGTAGCGTAATTTTATTAAAATGACAATTTAAAAATTGCGATTTTTTGGCACATTTTTCGATCGCGCGCAAATATGCCAGCTGTATGTGACAGAAGCCGCCGTCCGGATGGCATATGAAATTTGCGACAGTGTGGTCGCTTACTCGAAGTCGTAGGTCTCGGCCGGTTTCAGTTGTAACTTAAATATTTATTTATTTAATCCATATCTATTAGCAATGAATACACTTTCATTGCCACAGATATTCAATAATCAAATGTATTATTCTTATTTTCGCTTTGCAATCTATTATTAAAATCACGCAAATATTATACTATATCTATTATTATAAAAATAATATTTTGTAAAAAATTATCGCTTCGATTATAACTCTTCATTGTCTATTGATACAAATACTACGCATTATTTTCAAGTAATTCCAATAATATTTGTTTTTAAATGTAATCAACACCTCAGATCAAAATGTCTGAAGTACACATATTGCAATTACGTGAAAGAATGCATTCATTATGCGACCCACGGTTATAATATATTTTTATTAAATATAAATTATTCATGAATACATTCTATACAAGAAATGCCGTAAAATTGTCAATAATTAATTAATGCTGATATGGATATTCATAATTGCATATTTATCAGATGCAACAGTGCACAAGAGCTACTTTACTGTTAGTTGATTAATATAATATAAGCATAAAAGTGCATAGTTACCGTTGTGATTCAAGTGTGAAAAATTACCTTGTGGCATTAGCAACAGATGTGCAACGTACTAGCAGTTTTTTATTAGATTCATTAGGTGCATTAATCAAATCATATCAGTATATTTTTCCAGCTATTTAAGTAGTATATTTGTGTATACGTATATGGATATGATCATCTATCACGCATCACTGTCTATACATAGAGTATAGATACCATGATTATTGTACCTGTTTGGAAAGCGTTTCTTCTTACCCGAGCGATTTTGCCCCGCGAATAGTACATACACCATCTTCGTCTCAGACGCCCGTCTGTCGAAGAAGAAGTGGATCAGAAGCGATATAAGAAGCTGAGAGGAAGCACGCGGGTTCGTTCGAGCGAAACGCAATGTCGACAAAAGGACAAAAACAGTAATCTCCAGTCAGTTCTTAAATGTAGTTCTACGACGATGGCCACGCTCAGCTTTTGGACCTCACGAACTTCGTGCATTTTTCGGTGTTTCTTCGCATTGATCATCGTGTCATCGAGTGAAGGTGTTAAATACTCATCGAAATACAAAGACTCTGAATTATTAAGCATCCTGCCCATCGATCAGGACTTCACAAGTGATAATTTTACTCATAATTTAAACCCACCATGGCCTTTCAAGATATTCAACTGTGTGGAAGATTTAGGTGTCGAGAAGTGTCTTAAGATTTTCCTTTTATCTAGGATGAACCATATAGAAAACGAAATAGATCATCAAAACAATGTCACTATAGACTTTGATGTGCTATCAGAAGTCAAAAAACAATTTAAATGGGAGGATTATAAAAGGATAGCCGATAATGAAATTAATTCCCAGATGCTGAACAAACTAAAAGAAATCTTCCAAAATAAGAAGACGAAGTTGGTGCTCAATCCTGGTATAAATATTGAAGTTTTTCCAGACAAGAACGGAACCATGAATTTAAACATCAAAAAAGGTGAGTCATTGTTTGTTTTTCATATGAAAAAGTGGCATAAAGTGAACGTTATTGAAGCGGTATTGTATCGATTCAATGAATTCAATATCGTTCTTATCTGGGTCAGAAAAAATATAATCTAACCTCAAATACTATTTTATTGATATGATACATATTAATTCCTTTGTGATAACAAAAATACGTATTTTTCATATAAAATATCATACGCAGTAATATTGTAATTTTTATAATATAATATAATAAAAAGTAATTTGTTTCATTATTTTTTAATGATTAATTATTATCAATTGCATGCCAAGTAAAATTTTGATAAATTATGTAGGTATTCAAAGATTATTAAATGGCATTTTAATTAATGTGTGTCTGCATACAATTTTTTTTTTAATATTCTAATTTCATTTTAATAATAATAAAAATTATCTTATTCGATGCCTATGATTACTTATTAATTTTGAATAGTTTAGTTTTTAATGTATTGTATATTAATTTAAAAACAGTTTAAGCCGTTACTAAAAAAAATATAAAGCTTTTAGTTATAATTATTTCACTGGGTGTTTTGAATCATAATCAATTATTTTATCTTCAATTTTAATTATTATTTACTTAATAATTAAATATAATTTGTATTTGTGTTTCTATATAATTTTATCTTATAATTAATTTCATTAATATTTCAATAATATTTTCTTTAAAATAATATATAATTTTTTACAAAATTGTAAATTTTTTACAATTTTTTTATATAATATTATACAATTAATGACAGTCATACTCTTAATGATTTTATAAATAGCACAGCTTTTACTGATTTTTTAAATACGTACGTATATATAACAATTTTATTTATACTGTACAGTTTTACTTTTTTATTTCATTAAAACTATATTATTCCCTACATTTTATAATTATTTCCGTATATATTGTAAATATCAGATAAGATAATATTTTATGTTTTGCTTGAAAAATCCTAGAAATTTAATAAGCTATCAAAACGTTAAAAGTAATTTAAGATAAAATATATTTTTGATTATCTAATCAACTTATCTTTAAAAAATATCAATTTCATGTTTTGATTAGAAGCAAAATTCTCTGTTTATGCCAATTCTCGTTTTATGCCATGATATTGATATTTATTAAGCGTATGCTTTATTTAAATAATATAGAATCTTATATTAAATCTAATATTTTATATTTCCAGATCCTGAGATACTACCAAGAGGCATGAAGTTCCCTAAGAAAGCTTTCTACAGACTGATACCAATGCTACTCATCCCACCATTGATCATGTCCGCCATCTTGCCATTCGTTCTTCCAGCTATGAAGATCATGATTTTGTGGGTCGGTATGCTCAATCAGATGGCTCTTGTAGGAGCTGTTTTTACTCTGATGAGGAACAACGCTTTCCAAGAACCCACACACGAAAAAAGGATCATTTACGTAAACCAAGGATATAAAAATGAAAAGCACCCTCCTCCAATAGTCCACCATGAAAGTTTTCACCATCCACATGTCCAACACGAAGAATTTTCGAACCCTTCAATTAATCATTTTAGGGGTCATTTTATCACTGAAAGCCATGAGGAAGAATTCGATGATGATGATGAAGAAGAACAGCAGTTTGGAGGGCATAAATTTGAAGAGGACGAGTACGATAGAAAGGGTCCTAGATATAGAAACAATATGAAATACGGAATGAAGAAAAACGTTTATTATAACGGGTAATTTGTTGTGAAAGTGTACTATACAGTTAATTGTTGTTTTATTGTTATTTTAAAATAAATTATTTATTTATTTATTAAAACAACTGTTTAATTTTTGAATACTATAAAAGATATTATATTAATACCATTTTTGTCGATTCATGAACTACTTTAATTGCACTTAAATAGCTAATTTTACTACAAGGGTTAGTATGTTAAATCGCACGCCGGTCTTAAGTCTTATTTATTAGATTACATCCGCTTATTTTTTAAGAATTTGTAATTTACTTTAAATCATATTATTAAATGAGATTATAATTATAGATATTTGAAGTAAAAAATATAAAATTCTTATCATTCATTTTACAAAATTATATTTTTTTATCATAGTGAGTCTATTGTTACAAAGTGTATTTACTTCCAAAACAGTTTTTATTTATTAGTCAATTTTATTACTATTTACGGATACTTAAAAATATTAATTATTTGTAATCAGTGTGCAGCTTACACTAAATCGAGTCAATGTGTATTTGTAGCAAATTAGGTCTAAAATTGTTGTATATAAGAACGTAGTGATAAATTAAAACTTTATTTTAAACTAAACTTGCTAAAAAAAATATTATATCATTATATATTATATAATGATTTAAATCTTTATTAGGAGTTATTAGTGAAAATTTCTATAACAATAATTATTTTAAGTAATTTAGTTATAGTCTAGTTAGTTAATTATAAAAAACAGATTTACCTTTAAACTGAAAATTAATATAATATATAAGAATTTATAATTAAGTTTAGTTATTTTAGCTTATTGAGAATAAATTAATATATTTGTAACTAGTCACAATTGGGTTAATTTAATTTCTAATTTAATTTTAATACCATAATAGTCTTTAAATTTTTTTTCTGGTCGTTCAATAAAATATCATAAAATATCTTTATAACTTTTAATTATATAAAATATTTTTAGAGCCATCTGTCGTGTAAAATTGTAAGATATATTATAAAATTGTAAAATATATCTTACATTTTTGCTCGACAGATGGCTCCAAAAATATTTTACAATTAAGAAGTGAAAGATAATGATAATTTTGTATATTTTTTTATTTAGCGTAATGCGTTCTGTTGTTTCGACCAATGAAAAATAAGCATTCAAATATAAAACAAGATGGCCAACAGTACCGTAACAACAGTTTTAAATAATTATTATTCAATAATAAAATTTTGCTATGCGACAATAATTTTCATTAATTCGTCATTTGACTGAATATAAATAATCGGATTGCAAATTAACTAGGTGTGTTATAACCATGAAAATGAAATATATACATAATGTGTTGAAGATTAGAAGAATACATTGATTCAACTAGATAAACAATCATAAAACAATCTTCGTAATGAAATATTCAAATTTTGAATTGCCATCGACAGGCTCCGATGCCGAAAAGTGAGTTTTTCCTTTTATAAATAATCGGATTGCAAATTAACTAGGAGTGTTATAACTATGAAAATTAAATATATACATAATGTGTTTAGGATAAGAAGAATACATTGATTAAATTAGATAAACAATCATAAAACAATCTTCGTAATGAAATCTTTAAATTTTGAATTGCCGTTGATGGACTCCGAGGCCGAAAAGTGAGTTTTTCCTTTTATAAATAATCGGATTGCAAATTAATTAGGTGTGTTATAACTATGAAAATTAAATATATACATAATGTGTTTAGGATAAGAAGAATACATTGATTAAATTAGACTGACAATCATAAAACAATTTTCGTAATAAAATCTTCAAATTTTGAATTCCCGTCGTCGGACTCCAGGGCCGAAAAGTGAGTTTATCCTTTTATATTACATAAACATTATCATTGCTTCCAATTTAATGCACATATACGTCAGGTATGTTTTAAACGTGAACGTGTAATATACCCTTAGTATGTATGAGGATTGAAAGTTAATGTCGATTAAACCGGCGCTGTCGCAGTGGGAGCCAACGGACAGCTTATAAATGTGTAGTTTCTTGGATGTTATCTAATAAACGACAATTTACAATGATTATAAATATGTGATTGTAGCCTGGAATAATCGATAGCCAAAATATCTAAGAATGGGTTATTTTTAATTCTAATGTGACAAAATATGTATACGTCATGGTTTTTATTCAATTTTTGTTTTATGCCATCATTCCTCTTTCGGAATAGCCAAATTCAAGATATTCAATTACATCAAAATTATGTAGTATGTTCTTTATAAAAAGATAATACTTGCTGACAGTGAATTCAACATGAGAAGATTCACTCTTTGTTTATGTATACCAATTCTACGTTGTAGCCATATAGGACATCAAATTGTTCCATCATTGCTTCTGAAAAATAATTAAAAAACAATAAGACCTTTATCAAAGGTAAACATTGAACTATTATTACTTCTAATATAATCCATAAATTAAATTTAAACGACAACTGAAGAACAAAATTGACGGAAATTACTGTAGATTGGCATCTCATCATCTTCTTTAAAATTGACGCAATATGTCATATATTAATTGTTTTCCGTACCAAAATATTATTACATCTATCATTACTTCTGAAAAAAAACTGTAAACGATACTATTTAGTGGTTATAATGTATCTTTTTGTTTACACTAATAAGAGATTTTTCAATATTACTAGCAAATGTTTCATTAACTTTGGTATGTATACCTCTAATTGCCAAATCACCGCTATTTGTCTTTTAATATTAGATCCTGGAAAGTCAATAGTAATTTAGTTAATTTAGTACACATTATTACTTCTAATATAATCCATAAATTAAATTTAAAAGACAACCGAAGAACAAAATTGACGGAAATTACTGTAAATTGGCAATTCTTCATCTTCTTTAAAATTGACGCAATGTGTCATATATTAATTGTTTGCCGTACCTAAATTTTATTACGTCTATCATTACTTCTGAAAAAAAACTGTAAACGATACTATATAGTGGGTATAATGTATCTTTTTGTTTACACTAATAAGAGATTTTTCATTATTACTAGCAAATATGTTTCATTAACTTTGGTATGTATACAGTTAATTGCTAAATCGCCGCTATTTGTCTTTTAATATTAGATCCTGGAAAGTCAATAGTAATTTAGTTAGAATAACCGTGATATATTATTAATATAACCAAGCACTTACTGGCACACTCGTAATTTATAGTTTTGATCACTTTGAATCATCTTCAATTGACACTTTGTACGAAAAACGCCGTAATTATAACATATTTCACTGTTTATTTAATTACACTGTCATCTGGCAAGCGCTCGCTTGCCAGATGACAGAAGGACTGTCACGTGTAAGCAAATTTGAAAGGGAAATCCTGGTTTTGGGCGCGCTTGAGAACGAACTACGAAATTGATTTTAACGATTTAAATTGTAAAACACTTATTAAAATATGTATAAAAATCATTCAATTCTAAAAAAAATATTTTTTTAAATATGTTTAGTTCATACGGGATATAAAATATAATATAAATAATGTGGATTTGTATCAGCTTCTCTATACAGAAAGAATATGTACGGAAATTTTGGCGAACGTTGCCAATTTAAAGTTATTGTTTTTAGAAATTTTTTAAAATTTCGCTTGAAAATACATTTTCAACAAAAAGGGACAAGTTTCAAAATGAGTACTATTCATTACCAATCAACTACTTAACACATAGTGTTGCAAAAATCCCTCTTACTGACGCATTTAAAGAAAACTACACAAAATTGTTTAAGACTAATTTAAATATTTTTTAAATTATAAAGTTTCAAAATAAAATTTCAAGATTTATATTCGGATTTTTAGAATTATTGTTTTAAAATAAAAAAGATCTGACGCCCGTATTATCAATAATATTATTTTTGACAATATAGCGAATGAATGAAAATAAGGAAATAAATGGAATAGAAAGGTTTTTGTATACAGTTGTCTTATTGATTTTTATTAGTAGTCGTATACAACACAATAAAGGATCAGCGTATAAAGTATTTTTAGAAGTATCTGAATGTAAGGAAAATTGTTTAAAAGCTTTTTATATTTTGCAACATAAAATATGCATTAACAGACAGACGAATGATTGGTCATACATGTCGGCAATTTAATTCGAAATTTGAGGAATATAATTAAGAAAAAATAAAAAAAACTTATTTAGTTCGCTTTCAAATTTCTGAACGCTTCGTATATTACAATAAAATATACAAAAATAATGCTCTAAGCACTTAAGAACATGTTTAATATCAGGTATAATAAAAAGCGTGTGGATTATATTAAACCAAAAAGTTTTATTCAATAAATAAAATATTATATTTATAAAAAATTCTCCTATTGATTTCGCTGAAGATCACACCATTGATCAAGCCATTGCATATTTATGAAACTTTATTAGCATAGATTTACACATTAAAGACTAATTAAAATATTATCGATAAACTTATAAATATAAATACAATAAAATCACCGATATAATAACGTACATTATTTTTTCTTCTACATTTCTTCATACTATTGTTCAGTCCTTAGCGTACAATTACGGTTCTCACTTTTGCAACGCATCATTACAATACATATACTATTTTTTTATATTCATTTAATATACATACATATATGTATATCATATATTTTATATATATATATAAATATTGAGCAAGTATTAGTACGTATTTTTATTGATTTAAGTAAAATGCCAAATTTAATGAGGTATACGAAAAAATCAATCGCATCTCGAAATACGTGTTGAAAGTTTACTCTAAGTTCTACAAGATTAGCATTAGGTATTTGGGATCGATTATGAATTAATTTTTCTTTCTACGTCATTCCTGCTTTTGGTTTTTAAATTCGGCGAACGATCTCTCCTCCTCGGTCATGTCCTTATCGTCCCAGCCCCAAATGGGATTTTCGTGATCGTGGTCATGACCGTGCTCTTCCCGCTGACCAATACTAAGAGGATGAGTCCCGTCTCCTGTCCTGAGTACCCTTTTCTTGATCATTTCGTTTGATACTGTCTTCATGTCATAAGCCCATCCTATAATATCAAATTTCAATATATTATATTTATTTCTTAAATGATTATTTGGAGAAGCAAGTTTAAACTTACCGATCTTAGAGCAAAGGTCAATGAATCCAGTGCTGAAGTTCACTCTGTAGTTACCGAGTTCAGCCGCTTTGTAATCCCATGGGAATACATGATGATAGTTATGCCAACCTTCTCCAATAGCTATGATGGCTACTCCCATGTTGTCAGTTGCTCCAATGTTTCTGAAATAAAAAATATGAACTTTTTATTAAGCTTTCAATAATTTTAATGAAATAAATTCTGAGAATATAAACACATACAAGTATTTATTTTAATTAAAATTATATAAAACATCATATTTTTTATGACATGCATAAACTTTTGAAAATTGAGCTACAGTAAAAAGCCAAAATAAATAACGACTTGAGGCAAAATTATTTCCTCGGTAATTATTTTGGTTAAATATTATTATTTTTAATGTTATAGTATTTTTATCTTACTCTAATAATATGTATTAAGATAACATATATTATATTCCTGTATTCATAACTTTTATGCGTAATCATTAGAAAATTAAGAAAGAATTTAAGATGAAATATGTTTCTATAGTGTGACATATTATATGTCAAGAAGAGTTATATCATTGAATATAATGTAGTTGAGTAACAATTTATATTCCATTGACATTCGGGATGTTCAATGGCAGATTGTGAAACCTTTTTCTTTGGATATTCAAGGGCCGATCGCCCGATGTTGGAATGCAATCGAGTTGCTCAACAGTCTCGGATTAAAATTTGACGATAACAGTTAACACAAAATTTCATTAAACCGGTTTAGTATGCAATTTTTATACGATAGTAACAAAATTTAAACCAAACGTCGAAAACCGAAGGCGGCTTATTCTAGCAAAGCATGTTTATACTAATACATCCAATGTTATTATGACACGAAATTTATTAGCAAAACGTGGTATTCAATCCTTGTCACTTTATTTCGCTCAATTTATATCTACAGTTTACGAAATATTTTTAACCGTGTGCTAAAAAATTATCTCTTTTCACAAAGGGAATATATGTCGAAGTCGATATTATGAAACAATTTCAAACTGAACCTGAACGCATTAATATTGATAAAAAGTCCGGTTCGTTCGAAAATAATGAACGATGTCGCATGTGCTCCTTAAGCTAAATGAAAAATATATAAGGAAAATGCTTACATAATGAATATCATTAACCTACATAAACTGGTCGCTTTAATTCATATTTTGTATTGTGTTTTAAATTAATTTAAAACAAAGCATAGGCGTTTCAAATTAAAAAAAAACAGAAGCATATTTCGTCTCACCTGTCATATGGCCTGTTTCCCCAAATGTGGGCTGCACTATTGACCAACCATGTGAAATTGAGAGAGAGTGTGAATCGCCACACTGACGCAACGTACCAGGATACCCACAAATTTTCACCCCAGAATCTAATAGGAATGTAAGTCGGGATGATGAAACATAGCAGAGGCATTAAGACTAAATAAGTTCTGAAAAAAAAAGTAAAAAATATATGAAGTAAATATTAATATATTATATTGTGTTCATAAAATAAATTATATACCTCTTTTGGAACATTACAACGGGATCTCTCTCCATATCGCTCATGTCAACTTTGGCACCCTTGATGAAGACGTCATTGTGTTTTCTAAGCATCAACCAACCGATGTGTGAGAAGAAAAATCCTCTTTTGGCATTGTGGGGATCTGCATCAGTTTCCGAAAATTTGTGATGTACTCTAAAAAACAAATAGATTTATTTTGTAATAATTCTCTTGATTTTTGTACTTAACGTGTCTTAAAAAATATATAGATTCCTTTCAGATAATACCAAAATAAGTAATTACTTGCTACAGTAGACCCCCCAATAGCACGGTAAATTGGGAACGTGCTATTTAGATGCCCATTATTAAAGGAAGGATATTTTCTAGTCTCCCAACTACACGCACCCAAATAGCACGTTCGCAATTTACCGTGTTATTTGGGAGTCTACTGTATTATGTATTATTACTGTGTATCATAAATTCATAATCATTTAAATGCCATTAATATTCTAATCAAAACTAAAATATATTTGTATAAATCGATGTTTTACACATATATAATATTAGAGATATTTATTATTTTTATACATATTTAATATTTTTTAATACATAACCTAGCTCGGTTTTTAATGTATCATCACGATATTCATCCGTAAGACTTGGAAAATCTAGAAAAACTATGATGATCCATCAGAAATATATTTGTATTAATCAATAATTCTGATCTCCCAGACACTATAGATTTTTAAAACATATCCATATGTAATTTTCACCAAAGTCTTTCAGGTTATAGTCACCTACTAATATACCATAACTACTGTTTGTAATATAATAAGAATTCATAATAATTATGTGGACTTAAATTTAGGTTTATATTTAAGTAGACTCAAATATTTATATTGCTCATATAACATTATTTAACCACTTAAAAGCCAGCGACTCACCGGTGTGTCATCTGACGATTTATTAAAACAAGTTTACGAATTACTTAAAAAATATTTTTTATAAATTATTAAATATTATTGCACTATCTTCACTATTCAGTAAAGCAAGTATTTTTATATGTATTTAAAGAAAGATATACACTAAAAGTCGCTGGCGTTTAAAGGGTTAATCCATGATTTAATTTATTTTATTCCATCATTTTTAAAGTTTTTCATCTACAAGACTACTATGAAATAATGTATTTGTATTTAAAAAAATATTATATAACCCAGCGAAAAAAAATGTACTTCATCTGTGATTGTAAAATTATTGAAAGTTAAAATATATTAATATGATATAACCACACAATAACGAAATACGCCCATATGTATTCAAAGTTAGTATGTTTATTAAGCAAGTTATGTAATAATGAAAACGTTTATGATATAACAATGCAAGGTCTTCGATTGTGCAAGAATCCCTAATATGTGTTCAATATTCATTATCACGTATTTAATACATTAGTTTGACGATGCTTGTTAATTACCTAAATAGATAAAAAGTTTAAATCGCACAAATGTTATTATTATAATTAGTTTAGGTGCATATCTACTATGTGTACGTGACCTAGAAAATTACAAACATTTTAATGTCTATGGGGTGATATTTTACGTTCTTAAAATTTCCACATAAAAACTAACCTATGTATACCACTTATACTAAAAGTAGAAGGCGTTTTGTAACGGAAATCTAATGTTAAGCAACCATTTGTTATTTATGTCTATACAGTTTAAGTTTTTATCATACGAATGACCTAAAATTTCATTGCAAATTTAAGATCAAAAGATTATTTTATTGCAAAAATATTTTTATATTCATACTTGACAAAAGTTTAATGCAGAATGGGCGTATGTCTAATTTTACAATAACACTGAATAAAAAAGTCATAAAAACGAGATAAGTAAAATTACTATAATGTCTCGTTTTTAATATATCATTGTTGCTTATTCAAAAGTTTTATTATTACTAAAATATTTTTTAACTATTGAATATGACACATAGTTTTTATTTATATAATTTAAATATGATTTTAGAACTTCAGAGAATATTTTTTCAAATATTATATGAAATATAATTGTGCAACCAGTATTTTTTGTAGTAGTACACTAGGATCATAGCACTTGATTTTTCATTAACTACTTTGAAACCTTGCTTTAAATAAATTCTATGAATTACAAATTTATTATAAGCAATTATGAAATATTTAATAACAATCTTTATAATATTATTCTGATTGGAAAAAGTGTAAAAAAATCATGATCGTTATTTTGTAAACTAATAAATTATTTTTGTACATGTAAAACTGTTTCTCATATGCATTTTCTTTATCTTGCAAATCGAATCGTGACAGAGTAACAGGTGATATTTTAAACAAAGCGGCTTTCTTGCACTAGTCTTATCGCGAGAGTAGATACATTTGGGAACTCTTAAGTGACGAAATAACAGGGACCAGTTTTCGGTCTGCTATGGCACGTTTAAACGGTCACGTATTTATTCAATTATCGACGAGAGGCTACGATCGATTTTTAAATTAGTATTATCGTTATTGGCTATCGTTGTTAGTTAACGAAAGTTATATTTAGTTAACTATGTAGATTGTATTTTATAAAATATTGTTGCGCATGTTCGTATTTTGTAGGTTTATGATCACAACTAGAGAAACTTTGTGACTGAACAATAATGATCTAGTGGTTTTCTACTTAACTCGAAGGTCTGTTGTTAAAGATAAATATTGATAGTTAAAATATCTAAAGCGTAAATTAAATATTTATTTTGTTAAAATTAATATTTGATTGCATATCTGTAAAACGCTCTAAAAATATACTTTTGTTTATAAAATATATATTTTTGAATGATTAATGCTCACCTATGATCTCTGACCCATTCATAGATATGATTCTGGAAAGCCATCGTCTGCAAAACTGCCAAGATAATTCTCATTGGCAATTTTGCTTTGTAAGCTTTGTGAGCCCATAATCTATGAGCACCAGCTGTGACTCCCAATGCAGCCATAGTAGCAAATACCGTCGCTAAAATATAAAAATAATATTAAGATGCATCTTTTGTATAATACAAATTGAAATAGATTCAAGTTCAAATTATTACCGAATATTGTAGTTAGCAATTTGGCCTTGAATATTATGAGATAGAATCCATATAGTGTTCCTAAATGTAAGTATAAAAATGCGAATAGGTTTCTCCAAACAATGTCCCATCTGCAAGATAAGGCAAATTGATTATCCACATACCCATACAATAATCACAATTTTCTACATCCACATTGGCTAAGAATGCATTGTACCACGAATGCAAAAACGTTTCATATAAAGTAGTACTGAGATGCTGTGTGTGACATAACGAAAGTCGGTTGTTGGACCTTCTCTATTAAGATAATCTGATTCGCTCACTTGTATTGTGGCTCTTTTGTGACTGGGCTACTCTGTTGACTGCTTTTCTCTTGTAATTTTCCCAGCTTTGGATCATCATGCTTTGCTAGGGCTGCTTCGGCAAGGAAGATTTGGGAACTGCCTAGCACAGTAGGTGCCATTTTGGTAACTGAAATTAATAAAAAAAAAAAACTAAAATTTATCAACTGAGATTTTTTAACCATTTTCGTTTTCATAAAATATTTTTTAAGCAATAATTAAGTTATACGTTTTTAATATAAACAGATAAAATCTTTTCTGTGATGTATAAAAAACAGTGCTATACTTATTTTGTGCTAACACTTTTTTATACTTTGCGTAAAATGTAGGTATGCATTAATTCCATGACACACAAAAGCCATATAAATGCAATAATCAACGAAAAAAAATTAAGATATAATAATTTTTTTTATAATTTATATGTTACAATATTTTTCATAGAAGAGATTTTCGTACCACTAAAAAGTGTCGTAATTTCATTATTATTTTTTTACTTATAGCTTTTAATAAAACATAATTTGAGTAATTTATTATAATACATATTTCATAATATTCTGATTTCAATAAATTTTCTAAATAATATGCACTTTCAAAGAAGAAAAAATATTACCACAAAAAATCTTTGTTTATGTTTCATACGATTGTAAAAAATATATTATACTGTTTTTTTTTTTATACAAGATTGTTTTTGTTATAGCAAATTTTACTTATTTTTATAGCGTTTTATATGAAATATTTACTACGTTAAAAACCCAAATATAATGTTTAATATGAATATTATAAAAGTGATTCATTAACAAGTGATTTATCTGATGAAATATTGAATATAACTACGCTTCTCAGATACGCATTAAAATGCGTTAATCCGGTAATATTATATTATATGACTATGATTTTTTTTATGAAAAATACAAATAGATTTAAATGTAGTATACTTGAAAAAAACGTCAAAATAATTAAATTATATATAATAAATTATAAAAATTGAACTAATTGTGTTTTTTAAATACTATGTTGAAGTAAAAGTTTTAGTTAAGATAAGAGTTTTTTAAAAAAAATCTAAACAAACGAAACTTTTTCTTAATTGCTACTTTCCTGATTTGTAACACAAAATTTAAGCAGTATTTTTTTAATATATTCTAATAATAATATTAGCAAATGCCAGAAAAATAAAATTGCATGAATCATTGCGTAATAAAAACAATTGTGTTTATTAACCATTCGGAGAGTATCGCCGTACATGTACGGCGGTCGATATTTCACTATTTTAAGGTACCCCAGATAGTTATATATTTACGTATAATATAATTGTTATATATTTAAATATATAACTAAAGAAATAAGAGACTTATAATTATAAAATATTTTTTGTAAATGATTTCTATACAAAATAATACCAATAAATTAAAGAAAAATAATTTACCATAACGAAAAATTTTTTTTATTATTTTTATAAAAAATATTGAAAGCCTCTGTATTGATATAAAAAAAACACAAAAGCATATGTAAAATAAATTAAGAAAATTCAATAATAGAAAAGTGTTAAAATATATTATTAAAACAAACTATCACAAAAAAGTAGTAAAATAAATCAAATAGAATCACTGATTTTTTAAATATTATTTACTATAAATGCAATAATATATAAATAACAAAAATTATTTATTGTAATATACCAAAAAATAACTCACTCCCAGGTGATTCTGTTTATATTAGCAATTTTACAAATTTATAATATTCTATTTGATATCTATATAAATTGTCATGTGCTTTCAGTACAAATTCACTATATTTTTAATAAATCTGTTTCAGCTTTTTTTAAATAAAAAATAGAAAGTTTGTCTATATATACGTATTTTAAATGCACATGTATGCGTATGTATATTGACTAGATACACAATTGCGAAAATGTTTCAACTGCAAGAGTCGGTTGCCTCATCTGTCAAATAGTATGTCTGTTTGCCTCACGTCTTTGTCTTTCATAACATGTGACAGTGTATCATGAGAGACGGTAATACACTTGTTTATTAAATAAATTATGATAATAATACACAAATAAAAAAATAAAAGCACAATATATTACGTACACAATCCTTGAATTAGCTGTGCAAATTTGCTAATGTCGTTCTCTATAATGCTTTGATACAATCTTATTTTTTTAAGATGTGTGCATCATAGAATTTTTCATTGTTAAATCTTATGAAAAAGTCAAACACATTTTTTACGCGACAATAAAAAAATGCAAACCTTGAAAAGAATCGCGGTCGAGTGTGAATGTTTATGAAATATATTTTCGTTCGATATTATCATGACTGTTATGTTGTGATATAACATTTTTTTCACAATTATATTCTAAAACATTGCCAACAATTTGAGGCTTAAATTTATCTTCGCAAACAAAAAAAGTATGGTAATAAATTTCATAGGCAACAAACCACATGTAATTACTATAGTTAGGTTTATTTTTTGGAACATCATTTGAAAGTTACAATGTTAAATTTAATTTAATTTTATAGATACAATATAGATAATATTACATCATAATATAATAGTACACAACCAATCATAACAAGCAAAAAATAAAAAATTTACTTTAAAAAGAAGAGCTTCCAATATTCCTTTTAGGTCCAAGTGTAATTTAATCAGCAAAAAGTATTATAAAAATATAAAATAAAGAATAAGAGTAAAATCGACAAACACTTTTTTATATACATATATACAATTTAATTAAGATTTTCATATAAAGTAATATGTATATCATTAAATCGTGAATTATATATAATTTTTGTGTCATTAAAACAATTTTATTCGATTATTATTAATTATTTTTATAAACAATAGCATTTATGCAATTATATGTTTCTTGTCGCATCACAGGTTAACTTAAATTACCGTGTTTGTCCGAGAGTTAAGCGATTTTTTTAGTTGGTTTAAAAACACTGAAATTACCAAATATCACATTAGATTTATCCTTGACACAGCAGCGCTGATCTTTTAATGGGAAAAACTAAGATTTTAACGCTTAACCGCAAGCTTAATGCAACATACGAATATTATAACAGTTGATTTTTAAAGTACGAAAGGTTGTGATTAAAAATTACGTGGAATCACTGACTATTAACGACGTGATATGTGACATAGAAAATTGACTCTTGTAGATGCTGTCAAGGTGAAGAAAACGCGGAAATGTGTGCTTATTGCTATATTAAGTCGTAATTTACTATGCATAGTATAATTATTAATGGCTTATAGTTAAAATTTATACAATAATTGATAAAAAATATCTACTAACTTTTTATTTATAAATTTTGGAAACCTAGGTCACTGATACGTCTCATTATAAATGTCCGAAGATAATTAAATTTAGCACGACAATGACCCAATATTACAAGATTGCGTAAATATTGATTGATAAAAATATTGTCAGCACTCCAAAGATTTCGTGATTCTTTCATGCAAATTATTATGTCAACCCTTTACAATTTTTAATTTATTATAAAGAAAGTTTTGCAATAGTTATATATAACCTTCTTCGAGTGAATTTAATTTTAAATTGCGTGTTTTTGGTCATATTGCCCTGGATCTACACCGTATACTTGCTTAAAATCCACTTTATTCTTGGAATACCGGTTTGACGGATGAATTGTAAAACCAGATACAAGCTGATTGTTAAAGAGTTAACCATGAAAAGTTTAACAGAGTTTAAACGCAACATCAGAAGCTTTGCTAGTCGAGGTTAAAATATTATTTTAAAATCAATACATAAATTAACTACTATTGATTTTTTTTAGCATTTCATAGTTGAAAATTTAATGGTAAAAAATCTATTGCCATACTTTAACAATACAGCTCATTTTGCTCTTATTAAATAACGGTTCAGCACAACAAAGGCATTGCGACACAAATAACAGATTCTTGAATCGTGATTCTGTATTAAAGACTTCCACCTATCAAAATACAATCTGGTCTATATAATATATACAATCATACTTTACAGTAGTTATAATACCAACTAAAATAAACATTGTGATTCGCAGCTAACTGGACGCTCTACATAACTCGGTTTTTTGTATACCTAACAATCATTTTTATTTCGCTTTTAGAGAGCTACGCACGAATGCCATCCAAAAATAATCTTAACCCATATTTTGTCGTAGTCGCAATACCTCATGTCAAATTTTATAATTGCTAAACGTGATTTTATGACACTAAAGTAAACACGGTGAGGCGACTAATCGCAAATATTACGACACGACTCTCTTTTTACCATTTCGAGGTTAGCTAAGACGATTATGTCAAAAGATGGTGAAGATAAAAAATGGAAGGACACAAGTGTAACCAAGTCTAATTCTAGGAAAATTTCTATCTCAATTCACGCACTTCAAAAGAGACGTGACTCATAATGGCTTGCTAGGTTTTTCTGTTGTTGCGAAATCGACAACAATATTTTTCCTGCTGTGTGTGTGTGAGTATTATTCAGAGTGAATTTTGATGTTAAAGAAGTATGTAAAAATAAGTGGTTAATAATAAAAAAAATGTGATTCATAGAATTGTACAATAATATGAATATAAACCATCATAATTTTAAAGTGTTTTTTTCCAATAATTATGGCTTCTTGAAACAATAATATATTAAATAAATATTTTCTTAAGTACTTTACAATATATTGTAATAAAATCATATAAAAAAACATAAATCTCAGTAATCAGTCTGAAATAATTATTATTTTAATAGTTATTTAAAAAAATTTAAATGTATTGATTTTTTATTAACATAATAGCTCATATATGTCGACATACATATGTATGTACTATATGAAGCTTTTCTTTGAGAGCCATATACATACACCTACATACATCTATCATTCACCGAAATAATGTGTTAAACTGCATGATTAACATGTGCTTGTCAAAAATGTGTTTTAACATTTCCCTCTACATATTCGCATATATTTAGTTTGATAGAAAAAAATACTTCAGGATGTGGAAAATATGGTCCTTTCAATTTAATAAATTGTGAAAATGCCTTCACTTACTAGTAATATTTTTGGTATATATATACATTTATGATACATATGAGTAAATACATATCTGTTCTTCTTAAATACAATAAACTCAATTATTTTATACTAATATTAAATCTATATTTAATTAAACATAATATTTTTTTCAATATTTTCTGTGCTAAAAATTATATAATTTTTGCTATTTATCAGGTGTAATACTTGTTGTGTAATAATATCCAATAAGCAGTTTGAGAACCACTGGCTAACACACATCCATGCTTTCACATTATAATGATACAGCTTCAACCCAATAATTTATAAATTTAGTAGCAATCTATCGATCTTTCTTATATCACTTACCATCACAAGACTCATTTGTATGAAAGTTTCTAAATAGAACAAGTAGACGTCGCATAAACGATAACTCGTAAGATTCATAATTATAAATCACTACCACGCTTCTCAAACAATATACTTCCGGAAGTTGTAAGTCTTTATTTTGTCAATATATTTTAGAAAGTAAATATCAATGAAGCTAATTTAGCATACACTGCATTAAACATGTATTTTTTCAAAGATATAATTCGACCATCGAACTCATTCAAGTCAACTGTGTCATGACATGGTTTTCGATTTTTTTTACCCTTTTGTGTTTTGTGATTTTTTTTCCTTAAGATTGTTACTTCAAGGTTCTGATTGTGTGGGATGAAATTTAAATTGAAATGGGGCTGTGGTGTCGGTCATAAAATTACCAACTATGACTCCACATCTTTTTAACATCCGACTCAAAAACGACTTCAATAATTTCTAATTTCGGAAAAGTGTATATTGCACATATCTTACAAGACATATCATTATCATCACGTGCGTCTATATTTATTTAAGTTAGCTTTCAGTTTCATGGTGGTGACTCTTTTGCACTTCATTTAATATTTTTTAAATAACATAAACTTTCACTATAACACTTCAGCCTTGGATGCTTATAATTTCATATGAGTATTCAGGAATAGGGAGAAACTTGATAATTGCTCATTTATAAGGTTTAACAAGCTAGTAGACCAGTTTTACGCATGGATACATTTTATAAGTTTATGGACACAAAAGAGTTTCATAAAAAACAGTTTAAAAAATATGAACAGGAAAATATTTAAATAATGTCGTAAATTTAAAGCAAGAAAGAGTAAGGTTTGTGAAAAAAAAGTTTTAAAAGATATTAACCGTTCAATGAACTTTTCATGGACGATATCAGAGTGTCCAGAGCATAACTCTCAAAATGCATTAAAATCTATCCAAATTATGTTGAAAAAATAAATGAGAACTCTTAAGTTATTAAATTATTAAAATAAATTATAACGCTTTAATTTATTTGTTTACTTTACGAATATCCATTATATTTATATATAAAAATGTATGACTATAATGTATTTGTTTACAACGTTTTACTTCTAGTTCCATAGAACATTCAATTGTAAACAATTCATAGGTGTATACATTAAAAAAATCAATATTAGCCAACGGCACAAAATTCGCAGAAAAAATATATACACACATACATAAATGAATAGATATATTATGCAAATATATGACTGAAGCATTTTTTTAAATACATTATTGATACTCATGCATTCAGAAATACAAACAATGGTGCATTTAAAAGTAGCCTAAAGTGCGTTTATTTTTATTTTTTTAATAAAATTAATCCTGTATAGTTTATATATTTAGCGTGTCAATATATAATTAATACAAGAAAAAAGGAAAGTTATTTTTTTACTCGGTTGGGTTTGCGTGAAGTGATGATTTTTATTAGCCCTCGGTCACAGCAACGTTGTGCTTTCAGTGTGGGTTCAAATGGCCGTATCATATGTATATCTTAATGACAAAATTGTGTCTGAAAGAGTGACATCTAAAATGTTTTTTTTTGTTGAATACATATAAGATAATTTAATTTAAACTAAAATAGATCGTTATTAGAGACTTTTCAGTACAGAATGAGATTAGGAAGTTTAGATTCAGTGAGATTAGGAAAATTTAGGTGAACCTAAATTTATGAATATTGATCGGAATTTTAATTATATAGTGATTACTAATTTTAATCTCCCAGACACGATATAAATATATGGTATTCAAAACCAAGTCTTTCAGGTCGATAGTCAGCGATTTATTCCACTCGTCTATTGTGCTGGTTAGTATAAAGCCTTTCGTTATTGTCTAACATTTTAAAGGCTTTATGAATCGAAAATTCTATACAAGATAATAGTGCACAAGACTTCTTACGATGACATTATAAGAAACTCATTCTTAGCTTCAAAATATGCATTGCTTTGATTATAAATATCGCATAATAAAATGCTTGAGAAAAATTAAATTGCTTTAAAAAAAAATTAAAGGCATTTAACCCTTTGATGCGTATCGCCGTACATGTACGGTAGTCGATCTTTCGCTGTTTTGAAGTATCCCAGATAGTTATATATTTACATATTATAACTGAAAGAATATTAAATAAAAAATATAATAATTATATGTTATATTTTTTTAGTTTGAATTAACGTAAATATTTTTATAGAAAATAATACGAATAAATTAAAGAGAACGAAATAAATTAACATAAAAAATATTTTATATTAATTTTATAAAAAATATTGAAAGGCTTTAATAAATATATATATATATATATATAAATTAAATTAGCTGAATTTTATAATAAAAAGTATTAAAATAAATTATTAAAACATACTCATACAAAAAAGTAGTAAAATAAATCAAATTAATAAAACGTCAAGAATCACTGATTGTTTTTATAATTTACTATAATATATGTATATGCAATATAAAATAATAGTAAATAATTATTGAAAAATACAAATGTGTATTATTAAGTATTAAAACTTTATTAGATACTCAAATAGAATATTCTAGTGGACGAGTGGTGTTTTTAAAAGTAGTATGAAGTGTATTTAAAAAGGAAACCCTCTTTTTAACCTCATAATTGTGTTCTGTCTAAAACAAATTTAGCTAATAATATTAAAAAGGTTAAAGCTTGTCAAACTTTTTAAGAGACGCCACAAATATGACTTGACAATGAATCTTTCACCACTTTCACCAGAAGATAAAGTATGTCAGCGACCGGACGCAGAGCGAGTGGCGTTGTCGAATTCACCGCAAAATAACCGCTTAGCCTTGCCATTGAACCAGTAGTATTAGAAGAAAATTCGAACGCAATACTTTCTAAAATAAAAAACAACAACAAAAACTGACCTAAAATTCTGCAGACCTGAGGCCGCCATTTGATGATAATGCTAATTTTTTTATTCTTGAATTTTGATGAATTCGCGATTGTAATCAGTTTCGATTGATTCGAAATGCATTCACGTACATACCAGCCTTCAAACGACGCTAATTATTGTGCAATGTATGAGTGTACCTATGTATTTTTTCGTCTTTGTAAATAAGTCAATAGTATATTGTATGTTGACTGAACAAACACAGCTATGGAACGTGATCAATCGAGTGAGTTGAATTAAAAGTTGAGATATGATATCGCAAAATGTTTTAATGGAATGTACGGCGAATAAATAAAATACACGTACCGCAGCTAGAAACGAATTCCGTTATATGTTAAATTCGAGAGACATGAACGCACGAAAAACGAAACCCGAGTACGCGGAAAATGTCATCTATGTAAATTTTAATTTTATATTATTTAGCCATTATAAAAATATTGTTGCTAAAAAATCATATTTAATTTAAGTATCAAAATTGATTTTTTTTTAATAAAAGTATGCTAAATAACTTAATAAATAAATTAACTTTTATATAAAAATCCTTAATAGTTTGTGTTATAGCAATTCATCAAATTATTTAAACTATAAATATAATATATATTTTAAATTTATTTAATTTAAAAATCATACCCACTAGTGAAAAAATAAAGATAAATTTGTTTTAAATCAGTTGATAATACTAAAGTTTTCTATACATATACGATACATGTGATATAGCAATGTTTTTAAAGCTTTAATAATAAGAATATCATTTTGTGCTTGACTGTGACTAGACTTGTTTAAAATGGCCATGTTATTTTTTATATGCGAAAGGATAATCTGAAACTAAAATAAATCAATACCATGGCTATTACATTATGAACAAGCAAAATGTGGTTAAATGCCGCAAATTAATAAAATAGATTGAACGTTCAAGATAAACAAGGAATAAAATGCCATCCTTTGTCATTATTGAAGTAATTTAAAAAGTTCGAGAAAATAAATAGTTTTGATAAGAAACGATGGATGAACTTCAAGAGGTATGCAAAACTGTTATTAATAAAACGGTTAGCAAACAATTGCTATGCATTGCGTTGGATGCCAAAAAAGAGAAGGCGTTAAATTTCTATAACGTAGAAATAAAGAAACTCGTTCCCAGGCTCATTAAATATATTGAAATAAAATATAATTATTATGAAAAATAAATAATGGAGTCTTAAAATCGCAAAATAAAAGGCGCTAGAAATATTTTTTACACTCCCACTTATAAAAAAATATATTATTTGTACTAAATAAAGCATTAGATCATATAAATAAGTTATGGGCCTAAAATGATTTAATTGTTTAATTAATTATAAGATTGTGGAAATAATTTAAATATATTTAAAACTTTTTTTTCTTAGAAAATCGTTTTTTAAGTTAGTCATACGTTTGCTTTAAGACTTTAACAGTGTTCATTTAACAAAAACTCTAATTTGTTTATATGCTACATTTGTACTTCATCCATAATTAAATTTTAGTTTTACTTTTTATGTATTTTTACTTTGTTTATACTATTTTCTATTAGTTTTAAATTTTAATTCCACCATAAATATTTGTTGAACGGCTGCTGTAGGTTGTGAAATTACACATATGAAATAAAAATAATTGAACAAAAAAGCGATTTGTTTGTCCAAAGTTTCCCAATTTTCGAGGGCCTCTCGAGTCCTGCCCGCTCGGTTGTATATACTAAAACCACGTGAACAATATTCGGAGACACAGAATGAGAGATGTGAGAATCTGTGTTAAGGCCAACTTGCCTCACGACATCCAAAATTTCTGTGATTTCACAAGTCGAGCCGTTAAGCTATAATAGCAAGTATATCACATTTACTGAAAAGTGCCACATAGATTTTGATATCAGCACTCAAAATAAAAAATACCAATAATCATGTATTCAGTTTTTTATAGCAATGAAATGCGTACGTGATAGTTTAAATGAACTCAACTATAGACATAAAAAAATATACTTGTGAGCAAAAAGATTGCCACAACAAATACTTTTTGAAAGGTTCGCTATGTTTCTAGACGGTTTGTGTACATAGTATTTATCATCTGTACACTATGGCTTTTCTCATAATATGTTTGTAAATCGATGATGCGTTGCGAAGACAAACACACAACCCGGATATGTAATAATATAAATATGATGTGTATTAAACAGATAAAAGTGATTATTAAATTTTAATTTTCATCCTTAAAATGTGTGTCAAATGAATGAATACATATCAATGAGTTGTATATACATATGTATGAATTGATTAGCTAAAATCGTAAACCTTGGCCTTCAAATCTAGCGATACTAGTCAATGAACTGCTGTTAAATCGATTCGGTATCGATTGATATGAATACATAATATTAATTTTTAATGACACAATTTGGCAATTGGTAACGCAATTTTAAAATAAATAAATAGTAAAAAATATTTAATAATAGACATGTCATATTAATAAAAAATTAAATAATATAATAAATATCTTACTATTTAAACTATCAAAGATAATGAATAATCAAAACTATTTAAGCTTCCATTTACTTCCATTAATTATTATATTATTACTACAAAAAATATACATATTACAATAATGAGTGACTCACTTTAACGTTTGACATAACCACAAATTTATTTGATATGCATTAAAAAAATATTATTAGCTATAAAAAATATTTACTAAAATGTCTGATATTAGCGCAATAATGCATAGTATTTAAAACCAGCTCTATATTATGTTTATAATATTTTTAGATAATGATATATTTTTCATTAAATTACATACTCAAATAAATCATTGATATTCATATAACAAAACACTCTTATTGATTATACATATTATACACAAAACAACTCACTTACATTTACAATTATTTATTATGATATATATTTATTACAATATATAGCATTTTATTTTTAAGCTCACCTTAAATCGAAGGCGAAAAGTCTCTAGAGAGAGCACCGAATAAACGTCCGTGTTTCACAAACTCGTAAAAAGCACTCCGACTGTGTCCGCGTGGTCCCAAAACTTAAGGCACTGTGGGTCCGTCACTCGTCGAAGGTTTTTGGTGAAATGAACAGTTCGTCGCAGCCGCTCCAAGTTTTATGAACTCAAAGAACTGCAGTCAGATGAGATGACGTTTCGCTCTGAAGACGCTGTTCCTAAAACGGATCCGAAGCGAACGAAGTGGGGGTCAGATTTTACTCTTACCAGCCGAGACATACACAACACATCGAGTACCAAAGATTATAATAACGATGTGTATCGAATATTATTTAGTTCACTGAATTTATAAAATAATGGTTAAAAAATAAAATATATATTTAATAGGTCGAATTGACAATTTTGATAAATTAGAGAAAGTTATATTGATAAATGGTAACCAAGCAACTTATATTTTATTGCTATTTATATGTTATTCTAATAAAAGAATATAATTAATTCAATATATACATAGTTTATATTATAGTTTCTTATTCGAATATTATATTTATTTATTTAAAAATATTTATTTTTAATTATTACTATTCAGTCCATATTTCTTATTAGCATATGTACATCCATTCTAATTTGTATATGCATTTTAATATAAAACTGCTCTCATTAATATATTTTAAAACTTTCTGAATAAGCAGTATAGAGCTATAAATCAAATTGTTTCAAAAATGAATAAATTATGCAGCACTAGTGTGTTACATATAATTTTCTTATAATCTATACAAATCATATTTATTATTTTACATAATTTAATATTAGTAAATACACCTCAATATCTAGTTACTAAATATAAATAACAATCTTTAAGTTTTATATGAATACTAGTTAACCATCATTACTTTTGTCTTCTACACGTTTAACTTAATGTATAATGAAACACTTCAATAATATATTTAAAATGAAACTAATCGAATAGTTAAAGTCACATTAAAAACTATTAGTTACGTGCATTGCAATCTTATAAACAAAACTAAATTAAAAGGTATTTATTTTTGTCGATTGTGTATTTAAATTATGCATTCAAAATCAGTAACTCGATATTTAAGGCAACAAATGGTCAGTAACTCTTAAATAAAACCATCAGAAATAATATTAATATATTTAATTATAAATTGAATAACAATGTGCTTAACTGGTCTGGATTTCCAAATTTAAGAAGACTACAAATTTCATCAGCACATAGAAAACATATGCAAAAAAGCATTAATTTTTTTTCTGTAATACGTTGATCAATTGAGAAGCTCAAGGACACTTTGTGCCTTGTATTATATAATCCCCTAGTGCACAGAACATTTGAGCATACTACTTTGATCTATTTGGCAAATGCTGCAATTGACTAAATTTTAATATTATAGTTCCAAAAATGTTCTCAAATACCTGAACATGAGGAAATATAAATTTCATCCGTTATTTCCCATGTTGGAATATGATTATTTCGAGTCGTGTCAACGTATTACTTGTAAAACCACTTCAATACAAAGTTTTAAGTGTGAGGGAATATATAATAAGTTTAATTAATTTTTAATTCTTGAAAAATTCATACAAAGTATGTTGGGATATGATTTACTCGAGTCGTGTCGACGAGTGTTCTTTGGAAAGCGCTTCTTCAAGTTGCTTGTAAGGAAAATACGCAATACAAAGATTCTGGAAGAACTTCCGTTTTATTTATATAAATATTTAAATTGAATCTATTTATTTAAAATTATGATAATCTTGCCCCAACTGGTCACAATGGTAAAAAAAATGAAACATGGTATTATTACAATACGCAAAAATATAATACAAGTAAGATGAAAATTATTTCATAAATATAATAATAAATTGGGAGAAAGAATAAAAAAACATAAAATATTAAAATGAAATGATACGAACCGGACCAGCTCCTCGTAGCTGACATTAAACAGATCGATATGCAATGCCAGCGATCAGAAATTGCGATAATACCGGAATTTTCAATATCGGTATTACCGAGAGAAAAATGGTCAATACCGTATTACGTATATTGATATTAAAAATAGTATATTAATTTATTGACAAAATAACTGTATCAGTATATTTTTTTGAAAATAGATTTTTATTTTTTTTTTATTAAATCTTCCGATGTAACGGGTTAAATCAGCACCAACTGAATAAGTTAATCAGATATAATGAATATTTTCAAGTAAGTATTAACCACCAGACGGAAAGTCTGGAGAATTGGTGACGTCTATATTATATTAATAATTATAAATATATGTTACTGCAGCTGGGGCCGGTTTTTTTAATGATTTTTATAAATAAAAATTCAAGTGCCGCTGCCGGGGCTTGAACCCGCAGCCTCAGTGTTACTAGTCTGAGACATTACAGACCACGCTATTCCGTCCAATTTATGATTGATGATTGTAATATTTATTTGATTAAGCTGTGATTTATTAATAATATTTTATTTTATTTATTGCACATTTATTATTTCTTTTAGAATATTTTAATATTATTTATTTTTGAAAAAAATATCTTTCGTATACTTATTTATTTTTACTCATTTTAAGAGTAGCATAACTTAAATTTGAGTTATTATTATTTATGAAAATATTATAGATTAAAAAATGCGATAACACTGCATAACCCTTTTAGTGACAGACAATTAGGCCCAACTTAGGTGAATATTATTTTATTTTAATTATTGATTTGCTTTTTTTTTAATAAAGTATGTTACGAGTGTTTCTTTTTTTGTACTCTCAATGATGTAAGGTAACAAAAAATATTTAGTTAATACGACAATAATAAAAGAAGAAATTTTCAAATTTATTTACTTAAAAAATTAAAGATAAATCAAGTTTAATGTAAAATAAAACACACATCAACACATTTTAATTATTATTTAATTTGATTGTATTATCTAGCATAAGTTGGTAACAGAAAAAATAACATTGCATTCTTTTAAAGAAAAAAAAACATTTAAAAGATATATTTAACTCAAATTTTTCAATACGTTTTTTATTTATATTTAATTATTGAGACTTACTTATTGATAATATATAACACCTATGTTTAGTAAATCATATTCCGTACACTATTTGAGTAAAATTATATCTGAATGGAGATGAAAATATACAAATAGAAAGAATTTCGTGTATGCAATACCTGCTTTTGTTTTTGATTCGCCAGCCATCCCTATCATAAAAAGAGGCTGGCATGCCGCAGCGGTGCGATCATTTCAGATACATACCAGAATTATTGGGAACTGCAAAGCACCGTTAAACTTGCCTGAGATAAAGTAAATGTGTTCCTTAAATGATGTCCCTTTAATATTTACTGATCATTTATCAAACTACTAATTTTTAATTAAATTACTGACTCAATAAATACAGTTTATTATTTATATGACTAATAAACTATTTACTAACTATTTTTATGCTATTTTGTATTATTAACATTCTTTTTTAATATAATCAATGAAAGAAACGAAGGTTAATATTGAATACCCATTACTCATCTCTGTATTTTTACTTTTTCATCTAATAAAAAACGACAATACATAGTATATAATATTTAAGTAGCACCAAATCAAAGGTTTTTCCCGGAGATTTTTTGTATGTTTCCTTATTTTCGTGTATACTGCATAGAATATTTGTATAATTTTATTTAACATAAATTTTAAATTAATCCAACATTAATTGAATAATAAATTAGCGAATAAAATAAAACATACATCTAGTATAACCATATATAGAACAACAACTAGACAACAGTCCAAAGCAAGTTCAATTTTAAAAGAAATAGCACAGCTTATTTTATTAACAAATTTCCTTAGCCAAGTTAATTTAGAATAAGAAAAGTATTGCCGACACTATATTGTTATGGTAAATCATTAAAAAATATTTCAAGTAGTTCGCCAAATAGTTTTTTCATCACCTTATGTTTGCAAACCACTGCATAATATTAAAAATAGTAACATCAATTGAACAGAGAAAAAAGTGGGTAATTTAAAGTATTCAATATCCATACAAATAATGAAATAAAACTTATTTTTTATAGATAATATATAAAAAAAATTAAGATTCCTAATGAATTAAATTTATTTTATTAGAATGATAAATACAATACAATGTTGTTTATATTTATTAGTAAAAAATATTTATTAAATATATATTTATATATAATACGCATTTCATAATGAAAATAGTATTTTATGGTAAAAAAAATGCCACCAAAAACATGTTTAAAATTTAATATTATAAATTAAATATTTTTTTTAAACCGATATAAAAAATAACAACAATGGAGTAATTTGTAATACGTAATAAAATATTTGTAATACCTAAATTAATTGTGTTTTTTGGCAGTAATTTATAATTTTAGTTTTAAGCTTCTTTCTTAAGTTTATTACTCTGTTTCTATTTAACAGAATGGCTCAATTAATAATAAATGGTCAGTGTTTCTTTATGAACAATACATCTGACTATTTAATATATAGTTATTAACCATTTATATCAATTATTGCGCATTTCTTACAACTGTTAACCGTTTAATTAAATTACTAAGCAAAATTTTAAAAAAATATTACCCAAATAAATAATTTAAGGTTGTGAGTAATGTATAGTAATGTATATATATACACTACAATTTAATGAGCAAAATAAATAATGATTTTCTTACTTTTGAATCAAATGGTATTTTGAGCTATTGTTTGAGCTAATTTATTTTTTATAAATTTATTTGTATTTTTAAATAAATCTGCTATTTTAAGTACATAATTTATGAAATAAATTTAGGAGTTTTAATTCATTACATAAATAATTGTTAAACTTTTTTACAAATCTTATATTGTGCAATAGTACACTATCTTGCAACTAGTATGATGCTATTTTGCATAATGTGTAACTAACTTGTAAATATGTATAATACACATTTATTGAGAGAAACTTACTTCGGCATAATCGTACTAATAAGTTCTGCCTAACAATTGACTGTAAATTTAAAATGACTTCAATAAGCTTTTCCGACATTTTAATTAAACAATTATCTTACAATACTTACACATAAAATAATATAATCCATTAATTAGCGAGAAATTAAAAACAAGTAAAAACACTCTAAGATTTAATTATGCTTTTTTATAAATATACATATACAATCTAACAAATTCATGATTTTGAAGCAACAGTTAGATAATCTCAATGTGTTCTGTAGCGAGCGGTTGAATAATGCAAACATTTTGTAAAATACATCATATTCAAAACCCAAATTTAGTTTATATGTAGAACGAATCAAATTATAGTAAGTGTTTCATTTTTTTAGCTCTCCAATAAGAAATTAATCAGGTTTCTTGTGTGCGTCAAAACACAAACGAAAGAAAGCTTATTGTCCAACCAATGAATTTCGGTCGATGATAAAATATGTTTTTAGTTATCCTCAATAGAAATTGAAGCTTATACTAATTTTGTCAAAATAAAATCAGAAATTTTCCTTTTTTTATAGTTCATTAAAAAAAATCTAATATAAATATTGTAATGAAGCTATTCTGCATACGACTTTTATCAGTTAATATTATTTATCTGGTTCCCCAGACCAGTTTTTTTAATATCATTGATGAAAATTGCCAGTGACATTCAAGTCCCAAGGTTCAAGTTTACCGTGCGTTCGTAGACTTTCTCTCGCATTCGGTACCATTGTAACCTGCTGTACGCATAACACACACACACAGTAAAAAATAATATTCTACACACAGTCACGTGAGACGGTTAGTTGTTGAAAGACGCGAGTTCAATACAAATCATTGTCCTGCCTAGTCACTATGCCTCATGTGCTAAACAGTTAGTCAAACATAGGCTCAACTAAACTGGCTTCGTCCTCGGCTTCAAATTATTATAATTGATAGAATTGATTTTCGTTTGATTGCTAATTACAGTCTGAGCAACTATGCCCAATCTTTTTAACTTGAAAATAAACTGACGGATAGATTGTATATATTATATATAATATAACAGACTATTATTTTTTCAAAGCTGGAACTTGATATATATATATAACTATTACAATTGTTTTTCGCAGTGATTCAATATTGTAATGACTGAACGATCGACCATGAATTCAAGGGCCAAATTTTATTGCTTCATTATTTTTTATTCGCTTTAAGATTTAACCTCTGAACGAAAAATATCCTTTTATTGGAATCATTAAATTAAATCAAGTCAAGTCATAAATATTTTTTTAATTATTTTTTTGAAATACTAAGTCTGATATTGCTAATAAAAAATGCGTTATTTAGATTAACTAGATGGTATTAAAATTACATTATTACAATTTTTAAAAACTCTAAAATTCACAGATTTTTGTGTGGAATATAATTTAAAAATCATTAAGATCTACAAAAACGGACGATACTATAAATATCGATGACTCAAGAAGAAAGGTAAAAAAAATGAACGTTAAATTTTCCCCATAGCTATATTGTAACATTTTCTATACAGTAAATAGACAATTTAATAAGTTAGTTAATATTATAAGCTCGAATAAATGAGTGGTATAAATCGCTGACTATTTTCCTGAAAGACCTGGGTTCAAATCCTATATGGAGCTAAGTGTTTTTCAATTTCTATCGTGTGTAGGAGATTGAAATTAGTAATTATTATATAATTATAATTGCGATCGATCATCGCAGATTTGGTTCACCTAGATGTCTCTAATTTTACGAAAAAAATATCGGGATGATTAATTAAAATCGAAGTAAATCTTATATATTATGTATTTAAAATTCTCTAATAATGAGCTACTTCAGCTTATATATATACATATGTATATAGGAACTAGTGATTTCGTGTCGAATTAACCCGGGAATTCAAAGATTGTTTGCTGTATCGAGTTCCGGGAATTTAAAGAAAATAACCCGGGACTCGAGACTTTCCGATTCAAATTTCATTTATTTTTAATGAAATTCTAGTTTACGAAAGAGAAGGTATTTTAATATCGTCGTTCATAGTGAAAACAATATTTTCAATTTAGGACTAGTCTTCATATCAGGAAGATGCGATTTTCCCGATTCTTGTGACCCAGAAAATAATATCTTAATTAATCAGTATCAAATTATATTAAACGAACGCAACATGATATAATTGATTTTTATTTTAATATAATATATATTGTACTTAGCTTTCATATACATTATTGACTATCGTGACGCATTAGGTTTGCCTGTCAGGTCACGATGGTTATAATTTTAATAAATAAATAAATAAATACATACTAGGGATTCTTAAGTCTCGGGTTTTTTCGATTCCCGGGACTCGAGACCCAAATTTTTAAAGTCCCGGGAATTCCCGGGACTCGAGACTTTGATTATTTTTCGTATAATCATGAAAAAAATTATGTTAAAAAATTAACTTATTATTATTAACTTTAATTAATTTATTATTATTAACTTAATATATTATTTGTGTTATAGGTACGATAGGTGAAAATTTATTGAAACAATTTAAAAACACTTATAAAACACGATATTTATTTAAATTTAATTTATTACAATTTTTTTAATCGAAATATTTATATCAATATTAAGTTAAAACCTTTACTTTTGTAAGGAAACATATGTTTTTAAAAACACCAAGGCGTTTAATGATGAATCACATAACCTGTTCCTGGTTTTTGTGGCAAATATTCCAGATGTAGAAAAAACTCTCTCGCTTTCTGTAGATGTTGGCTTAATTGTAAGCAATGATTTGAATAAAAGCTCTAGATTCGGAGTTCGCTTGATAGTTGAATCTAATATCTGAAACTCCTTTTTAAAGTTGAATTTTTTATTTCTAGTGGTTGAAATATTTTGGTGGTTCGTGCGACAGAGTTGCGTTGATTTCAAATATTTTTTTTAAAAGGAAATTAACAATAATTTCGGAAGTTAATAAAGTGGCATCTCGACGACTTAGAGCTTCAACTGCCAGTTTTATAGGAGTGAGTACTCCACAAATATTTTACAATACCTGAATGTTCGATTCATTCCAAATTTGGCCGATGCCAAGATCAATTAATGATTTTCTAATGCAATTTCGTAACTTTCAAAATCTCGAGATCATGGGTAATAAGGAATTTCACCTTGTCTTCATATCGAGACATAAATTAAGCTCGACATCAAATTCGCTCTTTACATATTTTTGTAAAATTGCACTTCGGAAAGTCTCGAGTCCCGGGTTATTAATTTTTAAATTCCCGGGACTCGAGACAGCAAAAACTCTTTGAATTCTCGGGAATAAATTCCCGAGAATTCATATATAATAAAACACAAACATCTACTTTAACTTTAATCAAAAGTCAAGTATAAACTTCACATAAAAATATTAAGCAGCTGTCAAAACAATCACGCCAAGCTCATGCCTCTAAAAAGAATTGAAAAGTGAAAGAGTCAAACTTGTTGTGGTTCCGTTTTCGATACCATCATCATCACATTGTCCATACGCAGCTTTCATCTTTAGCTCTTTTCTTGAAATGTATGTTAATTCTCAAATGTGGGTTAGTGAGAGCGCTCGTGTGCATAGCTCGTTCCATTTTTGCTCAAATATACGCACACTCAGTTGTTCGTCTGTGTGTGTTATATTTACATACGTTTGGTTAATATAACTGTGCTTCTCAAATTATGGTTTTTATCGCTCATCTTTTCGTAAGGATGACTCTCGGTCGCGGTCGGCCACGTGAAAAACGGTTGAGTAAAAAATAATGTTAAGGTCATAATCGTCGTCTCAAGATTTTCATTTTCGGACGCTGACCTTCGCGATTTAATTTAGTAGCTATTTATTGATTATTATCTATATATAATTTTGTATTTAAAAATGTCATGATCTTAATTTGTTTTAATTGAAAGTTTGTCATTCAAATAATGTTATTCTGATTTTTAACTAAATAATGATTTTTAGTGCCATTTTTTAAGTAATAAACTATTAAAAACAAAATCGTTTTTTTTTAAATATATGGTATATAATTTATAATGTCACCTGTATAATTATACCATATGAATAACAAAATACTCTTCAAGAAAACATGATTAGTGCATCATATACAAATGGATATGTATTTAAAAATAAATGTTATAAATTGTAAGAAAAACCTTGCTTCAAACGTAAGATGTTTTTTTTTATAAACAGGTAAATAAAACGAAAACACAAAATATATATACATACACTCAAGCCCATAGCACACAATATTATTTTTATTTGAATACGCTAAACCTTTTGTAAAGGTATTTAAACTAAAATACGCATATTTTTTAATTAATATAATACATATATAAAATAAGCATTTTACTGCAAGATAAAAATTAATTAACCCTTTACAGTCCTAAAAAAATATTTCATTCATAAGTTAAAAAAAAAATTCTGACAATTTTTTTTTATTTTTTTGAGCTTCTGTAGGAGCACAAATTTCCAAAATGAACTTTTTTTCAGCCCCCAAAACAACAATGGCTTATATATTTAGTCTCCTGCTTTGATATTTCCAAATCTAGTCACCTTATTACTATGGGTAAAAATTAAGCGATTAATTTAGAGTAACACGTGACGGCGGCTTAAAGCAACACCTTTTTGGCGGACGACGACTGGAGGCGCCTCGTCCACCGATCTTTTGTATCATAACATTTGATTCACTATGTAACTAGTTATAATATAACAATTTTAATAAATACTACTGCAGCGGCCTAATCTGTTTCTAATTGCCACCCGTCACCATCTATCAGCCAAACTCGAGAAACATGGGCGGCAAAGAATTATTATCGGGATATTTTTAATTAATTAATTTCAATAAAAAGTATACATAATGCACATAAGTAAAAAAAAATATTTAAATATATAATATTTTAATTTTCTAGATTTTTCTTATCTCACGAATGAATATCGTAATTAATATTAAAAATAAAATCGAGCATGGTAATAAATATTGATTTTTAGCTAAATTAATATAAATAGATATTATTCATTTACAGACTAAATTTGTTGTGATTGTGTTTACCCCATTGTAACGCATTAGGCTAACGAAGTATTAAGAATAAATAAATACCTTCCCAATAATATATTAAAAACAAAATCAAGATATTTAAATCAGCTACAAATCCACATTTATACAAAAAGAAAATTATAGTTTCCATTTAATTTTAATTGAATGAATATATTAATATGGTTTTATAGTTAAAGTAAATAAATTACGTATAATTTTAAAAATAACAGAATATGTATAAACATTAAAAATCTATAAGATCTTACCATTACTTCCCATTAATGAATTAAAAGAAAATTACGTTTTTCGTCCTTCCTGTAAAATTATAATAATAATACATTAAAAACTACTTTTTCATGGTTTTTATATGAAATATCTTCAAAAACTCCAATACAAAAACTAATATTTTCTTTGTTAAAAAAACATTTGCTTGACCTTCATTCATACAAACAAACGTTATATGATTATTTTTTGTTACTGTGAAATTTCAAGTAAACATTTTCTTAAAAAGTTTTCGATATTAAATAATAAAACAATTGTTAAAAAACGTGTCTGTTTTCATAGTTTTTTTAAATTCCTAACTAGCCTCATTTTATATAAAAATAATGCGTCTCAGTTATTCAGAACAACACTGAAAATAAACAATATTCCACACTTTTTGCCTCTTGAACTAGGCTAATCAACTCTTTGACCTTATTTTTTTCGTAATTTGATTAAACTACAGACTAATGCGTATCTTAATTTATTTTCATAATTTCCTCAAAACACAAATGCATATTTTTGACTAAATGTATATCAATCACATTATTGTCATCAAAATTCAATGAATATTGAATATACTTTTTTATCTATCGTTGTGTATTTTTAATCATATAATATAAAACGCGTAGTAATTTATGCGTAATCAAATAAAGGATAGGTGTGAAAATAATAGATGATTTTGATGTATTTATTGTTAACTTTATGCAATGTTTATGTTAAAAATTATCGTCCATAATTAAACTGTCAACGTGGAAATATTTTGTAATATCGTTAAGGTTAACTATTTAAGTTTATTTATTCGTAATGTTTGAAATTGGCAAAGCTTAAAGACAATTATGTAATTGTTTCGTTTATTCTGCAAATATTATATTGGATGTATTTCGCATGTATTCTGTGAAGCAAGGTTTCCTGTTTGCTTTAAAATATTGTGTGTAAATAGGTACGTCCTTATATTACTCGAAGAAAACTCCATGGCCAACTCGGGTTGACTTCGGTGATTTTTTTCTTATTTTATATGGACCGGCTCATTGGAATCTCCGAGAGACGTTGCAACCACAGAGAGGTTATTGTTCTTGCACATAATATAATATTTATCCTTAATATGCAAAGCTGAATATAAAAATTTAGTAGTTAATTAAGCAAACTTCAAAAAATTTTAAAATATCATACTGTAAATGGATTAAACAATAAGTACTCTAATACTAAATTAATTGCGTTTTTAATTCGGATCATTAACTTAAAAAGTTTATTTTTTTTCATATAATCATATTGCTTCATATGAATTTAAAAATAAACTCGACTTTTTATATCATATGTTATATTTCTCATTACACATTTACACATATCTGCAATGCCTTCAACGACCGCAAAAACTGGTTAACTTTTGATGAATTTATTCCCTATAGTGGATTGAAATCCTGATGAGTAAAAATTAAAAACTCACATGAAATATATTTATTTTATATTGCATACCAAACTAATAACTTTGACATGTGCATAAATTATGTAACCATGAATATGAATCGATGACTCAATATCGTTTTTTGTATCGGTAATATCAAACAGATTTGTTTATTATGATTTTAAAAATTGTACCAATCCAGTTTTTAAATAATTTTAATGAATGTCAAAAATTCGCAAAACGAGTTCACTATTAACGTTTCAACATTGTATAATATAAACTATGCAATACTGCAAATTTGTGTATAGTAATATAATATAAGTGATATTACATCGCATTTTTGAGAAAAATTATATAAACGGAACATAATTATGTACTTCCTATCGTAATATTAAATTTTCAGAATGGATGACAGAAAGATAATTCCACATTTCTATTAAAAATATATTTAGAAACAATTATTTATTGCCATTTTTTGAGGATATTCTACCTATGATTGACCCAAAACTTGCGTCATCAAAGACCTATAATAGGTAAAATTTAAAGTTTTTTTCTCATGCAAGGTCACCCAGTTTATCAATAAACCTGAATTATGAAGCAAACACAAAATAAATAACCTTTTACCACCACACCTGTTCGAATTACCAAAATTACGCGATACTAAGTCGAAAAAAATATAATGTACTCGAAAATCCCACTCAACTTTTTAGATTGAATGCAAATTTAAATTATTGAGTAAACATAAATAAATTACTGTAAATATAATTTAATTTAATTATTAATAATTTTGTGCACTACTTATATTTATCTTACAATTAGTAAGTTACTGAATATTTATTTTTGACGTAGTTAAAAAAATATTTTTATCATATATTTTTTCAATCATTCGAATAGGGAAACGGAAATGTTATTTTTGTATTAAATCAGAAAATATTATGTAACACCTAAACTTTATTGGTAATATTATTCTAAATAAAGGTCGTAAATGAAAAGTTTATCACTCGAAAAACTCGTTTCGTGCAAGTTAGGGCATTGCCCTAAACTTTTGGCCGTGTTACATAATCTTTAAAGTTATGGTCAATAACTTGTTTCACCATGAGTAATTTTAATTTTAACGTGTTATTATTTTGCTTTAACATTTAGCTAAAATCATTTCGAGCATCCTCATAAAATAAATCACAATTAGTCATAAAGAAAACTCACATAAATTGTATAATTAAATACATAAATAATTTTCAAACTAAACCAAGGTCTCTTATTAGTGAACAAATAGGAAAATTATATGGGTTTCTTCTCACAACATAAATATCAACGATTTTGGATTTCATCACAGTAAACCAGACCCTAAACTTGTAAAACGAACGGTAAAATGCAGACCATTGCATCATCGTTGATCATAACAGATGCCCCATGAGCGTCCGTTATCCCTAAGGTAACTTTGATTACATCCATTAAAAATAAAATTCATACATAGTAACTAACCGGTAGCCAAAACGTTTGCATCCTCAATTATCGCCTTTGTGTGAGTTTATTAAAAAAACATTCTATGGTAAAGTGAGTTCAATATTTCGGTTACGGTCAATGCGAAAAAAGTAGCATTTTATTTTATGAACCATGATTGATTTTAAGGTATGACCTCCATTGTACATAACGGTATCAAAATGATTTTGTTAAATTTTTCTCAGAGAAACGAACCGCATTGGATCGTAAAATTAAAATTCTCGAATTTATTGTGTCAATGTATAATTGGACTGAATCATAACGGTTAGAACTGTTTTGGTTTAATTTTACTGAAATATATTATTTGAAGATACTTAGATGACTATAATAATAGTTAAACATTAAATGAATCATACGAGAGCAAAACAATACGTCATGATTGAATGAAAAACAGCCATTCATTACACTCAAGCGTGATATTTACTTTCGTAGTATTAAGATGCTAATGTAAAGCTCAAGATTATATTTTTATTATTCTCAAGGTTTGAATGGTTACATAAAAGATTTTCCTTGATCTTCCTATTGTGTGATGTGCGTACATGTAATAAAATTATCTTACTAAACGTGCAAAGAAATAAAAAGTGGAGAAAATTTACACCAACAGTGACTAATGAAGATAAGCTATAAAATATTTAAGTATTGTATATGTTAATGCTGTATATTTATTTATATTAATTTTAGTGAATGTTCTGAAACTGTTATTCAAATTTAAAAAAATAAAATGCATATCTTTATTTTTTTCTAATGCTAATGAAGATGTTCCACTTTTTTGTAGTTGAATTGCAACTGGAATATAATTTGATTAGATTTAACTAAGTCAAATCAGACTGATAAAAAGCTCAGCATTTTATTACATGTACATAATTATAATGTATTTTATATACAAGCATTATAACTGTATAATTTTATATTTTAAATTACTATAATTCAATTTTAAAATTATAAAATAGAAAAAGATAAAAAAATAGGAATCGTATTTTTCTCAAAACACTAAAGGCAATGTGCAAGCTTAATCTTTTTTTAATTATATAATATTTATTATTGAGATTTTAATGATTTTTCTTATATATTTTTTAACCACATCCTGTGAAGATATTTGTACTTTGAAAGACCTTTCAGTTAAGTGATTCGTTTTTAATATCAGTATATTTCAAAACGAGTGACGCATTGTTTTGAAAATGCGTTTCCGTTATTCACAAAACAATTAATTTTGTAAGCCCTTTTCGTACGGATGTACGGATTACTTTAACATCTATTCTATAATAATTTATGCGTTTCCTGTTGACGCTATATTTTTCATATTTATTTTAAATTTAATCTTAATTTTATCTCTGTCATAATATATTATTTATTCTTTGACGCAAGATTTTTTAGGCATACCTTTAATATCAGAGGTACAAATTGTTGTATTTGTTATGGAAATATAATCTATATATCGAGTTTTTTATAAATTAAATACGTATTACTAAAGTCTACCCTAAATTATTGCGTGGTTAAGCGAATATATCCTGATCCTTAGATAAATACACATATATTTCTCTGCCCACTCCGATTTAAATAACACGACTAAATGAATGAAAATAGCATCACATATCGCCAGCTAAATGCTGTGTGACACACAACCTTTCGCAGTGAAGTCAACAAATGCTGTTAATCTATTTGTTTTAACAGCATTGTTTAAGATTGCGAGGAGAATTTACGACTTAAGCATATTACAATATATTAAATAATAGATATAGTGATATTCTTAATGACTTAAGTGGGGTCTGAAAAAAATAAATAAAATTAGATATATTTTATTGACTTGTTTTATTATTGACATTCTGTACTAGAAAAATAGTTACAGAGCTTAGGGTTATCAATTTATAGCTGTCTATATTTATTATAAAAAAAAAGAAAATTTTTCCCGTTCCAAAGATCTGCTATCTAATATAAATTGTATACATAAAATAATTATTAAACACGTGTAATAAAAAAAACTAGTACAGTGGTGAAAGCCATTGCTTATGAGTAGAAAGTCGTACAATCGAATCTTACAGTATCCCCTAAATTTCCTATCGTGTCTGGAAGATCACATCACATTGTATTTTTCAAGCTTTTCATAATTCCATGATTAATTTAAATCGCTCATTCTTAAGTTATGGTCAAAAAGGAAATAAATAATATATATAATCTGAAAGCTCTTTCAATCAAGAGATTATAAGGCGTTTGACCTCTTTTCATTTCCTATTAGCTAAAAAATCTAACAAAAAACATTCGATATATCACATACACACAACCATACACTGCATCTAATGAGTAACACCAAATAAATAATTTGCAGACTTCGTCAATGTCAAGAACGTGATAAACACAAAAAAAACTCTGTACATTTTTTTCATGCGGACGTAAATTAAGAGGCACATAATTTATTAGACTGGTTTTTTGCAATGAGTTCTTATTTTTTCGTTCTAAACACATCGTAGATCGTATAATTCGGTCATTTTTTATATGTTCTCTACGGTTCCAATCTCTTTGTCTTATTCTTTAGTATCCGTTTCAAACACATCTGATTTTTCTATTATATATGGAGTAATAAAAAATAGAGACCCTTCACGAGAATGCTACAAAATTTATAAAGGACTAAATAAAATTTAATACAGAAAAAATTGGACACACTTAAACAAAAAAATTGGAATGCAAATATTTTGGTTGCACGTTCAAAAATATCACTATTTTTTGTCGAGTGTAACCAAACCATAAATGTTAAACGTTTTTGGTAACTAAATCTATGCTTTTCGTGAGGGAAAAAGTATCACGCGATTATGCCACTTTCTTAATTGTGGCGAACGTATAAATTTAAACAATTTTCTATTAGTATACATATGCGTATAAGTATGTAGAATTTAGACAGATAAAAAGTAGCATAAAATGTGACCCACTAACCGTTCAATTTGGCGGTGAAGCTGAACCGTTTTCGTTGTTTTTATATGAAATATTTCCATGATATATAATTTAAAATTATTTTTTAATATCATAAGTACTTTGTTTTTTTATATACAATTAAACTTTTTTTTATTCTTGTATACAATTGTATTATAGCTAATGTTTTTAATTGTATATAGAATATTTTATTTTATATACAAACAATACTTATTCAAATAAACATTCAAAAATTAAATTAAATAGTTATAATGCACATCTAAAATAGATGAGCACCATCATACATATTTTTCTAGCTCCTTCTAGCTATCGCTAAAATCATCATTGTGTTTGGCCGCAAAGGTCAAGAATAAGGGACGCGATCGCGACTCTCTAGGGCACTCCGTCGCCGAGTATTGACGACACTGCCCCTTAGCAACGTTAAAACTTGATTTATTGAGTAGACGCTACATCGAGAATGCAATGAATTGTATCACAACAAAAAGGCACTAAGATATAAATAAGGATAGGCGTGACTAACAAATAAGTATGTGTATCAGAGTGGAAGTTTATTAGCAGTATCCATCAAATTTTCAAGCAAATGCACTGAAACCGTTTCAACAAAAAAAGCAAGTTTTCGTGCTGAAATTCTTCACCGCAAATATATTGATTTGTACGGCAAAAGTATAAAAATATAAGTATTAGTCTGGCCCCGCCCCGAATCATCGGCATTGGTCAATTAATAGCTACCTCGCTACATATATTGATTTTAAATTTATATTTATGCTGTTATATACATCAGAAAATATGAAAAAATCAGTATTAGACAAAAAATAAAGAGTCTAGTTCCGCCCCGAATCGTCAGCGTTAATCAAATCATCTAGAACATTGAAAGGACATTAGACATCCCACTATTTTTAAATATTATACAAATCAGTTAAGAAATTTGACTTGGAATATTAAGACTTTAGCTGAGCTCGCACTAAGCAGAGTTATGCTGAATCGACTGAGACGATCCTTAGAAACACGAGAGCAACGGCAGTTTATACATTGAACGTCCGATCTTCGATACGACTTTAAGACCACGATCATATGGTTTTATGGTTGTGTTTGTATTATACATACACCTATACTTCGTAATAAGATGAAAAAATATTCTCATTAAGATACTCAAATAAAAATAAAATAATAATAATGAATAATCGTTAAAAATATTAAAATAAAAATTAAACGCGTATACCGACAAAAGTATATTTAAGATAAGAATACGTAAAAAATAACATACATAATATATATCTGTTATTTTGACATTTTAATTATAATCTAATCACTATGTAAATAATGTGCAAAATATGTTGCTACTTTAGGTTTTTTTATTTAACAAATCGACAGAAAGTAATAATTAGTAGAAAAAATTATATTTAATTATAATCTATACTATAAAACAGAAAATTGTCTGTCGATTTATCACAAGAACTCCTCTCAAACGGTACACGGTAGCGACGTGACATTTGCACATATCATTCTGGCTCCCATTTCTAGGTCAACTGTGCTATTTTAAATTTTTAACTTTTTAACTGAAAAGTGACGTACTGTCGACCGATTACGTCCTACTATAATACGTGAAGACTACACAAGACTAAAAATATTTTATATAGTCAAGTATTGCAACATTTTTTTTTAATAAAATTAATTAAAATCAATTAATAATGAGTATGAATCAAGTAATAAAGCTAATTTTACGTACAAATTGATTTGCTTTATCTCTGTGACAAAAATCTTCTTATAATATAATTATCATATTAATATACCAATATATTATAGAAGTCAAACTTACATGCTTTAATTTTATTTGCATACTTTCACAACCAATAAAAATATTTTTCATTTTTTTGCGAATGCAAATCGTGTGTTGTAAATACGCGATTTGCATTCGTTTTGATTACAGATGCAAATAAAATTTTCTTGAATTTGTTTCTCAAAGCGAAATAAGAATGGACGACTCGTTTTTTATCATACTTATGTATGAATATACCAGTACAAGGTTTGTGATTATGAAGTTCTGTAATATCAATTAATTTCGCGACATATGCTAACTACAACAGATTCTCTCAAACTTAACCGAAAATAAATCAAAGGATTGCATGTGGAAATGCACTCTTGCTGCAGAACATTGGTGTTAAGGTCGAAGTGCAGCAAGGCGAAATTTTTTGATAATAATTGTAAACTCGATTGCAATAACGATCGGGATTCCATTAAAATAATATTTAAAATGATATTTTTTCGTGAAATATTTCCAATTAAAACTCAATTTGTGTTGTAGTATATTTTTTTGGTCATCAGAATGGCAAATTAAAATCTTGCAATATTAAAGCAAATTATCTAATTTTAAAAGAAATATAGCAAAAAAATATATATAACTGCTTTACATATTTCACCTTGAAATATATATAAGATTTATATATTATTGTAAATTAGCAAATATAAAAATAATTACTTTATTACATATAATAATAATAATCATAATACAACTTAATCTTAATATTATAACTGGATTTGATTAATCATATTCTGTCATTAAATTGCATTTAATTTGTAATCATCGTTTACATATTTGTTTATATTGTATATAATCATTGTTAAAAAGAGATTATACAAGCTATATAATATATATCATATTAAACTAAAAGTACATCGTAAAAACATCATATTATCTTTAAAGATCATTGAGGTCACCAATTAATAAATAAGTTTATTATTCTGTGATATTTTCCAAGTATATAATTATGAAATCTAATATTGTATACATATTTAAAGTCAATATATTTTTTTTATCATTGCAATAGAAAATAAAAATCTAAGATAATTATTTTTTCGTTGATGAATTTCTAAAATGCAAAACGCAATATCTGACACACTTTACTGAATTTTGATATGCTTGATTTGAGACTAGTATATCCACTGTTTTTGGTTGCACTTTAGCATATTAGTATGCCAAATATTATATTTGCAATAATAGCTTATACCTGAAATTACTTTCAAATGAATTTAATTTATTTTAAAAAACATTTTGTACTGAAAATTTAAGCAATTGTTAAGATATAAAATTAATACATAATATACAAAAACATATTTAAAAAAGATTTACATATTATTTTAAGATAAAATATACAATTGTTAGTAAAACTGATTTCTAAAACTCAATTATACAATGTATATGATAACGTTTATCAGAAATTTATAAAGAGAAATTAAAATAAAACATTTCATTTCGTTTACTATATCAGTAAAGAACAAGTTTATTAGACTAAAAAAAGAATTAAAAATACATTCCACCCGCACAAAAAATATTTTATAGGAGCGATAAAATGTATTAAACAAATATTAAAGAAAATCCTTAAATTACAGCTAAAAATCAATAGCTATGACTAACGATGACTTAGCTCTATCGTAATATTTATCCGTGAGATTATAAAAAGTTAGGAAAACCTAATCTGTGATAATAATATCACTATTGATTTGAACCCTTGTATTTCAGGTATTAATCACTGATTGTACCACTAATCTATCGTACTGTGTATATTACTTTTACACGCATGTTTTATTGCCGGTTAGATTAACTATACGTTAATTTTTTTTACAGATGTGATACTTAAGTAGAATGTAGATGTCTATCAACTACATCAAATAACACTATACTAAATTTTCTCTAACCCAGTTTATAATCTTCGCTTATTTTTCAATGCGATCTCGTTTTTATATATCATATTTTTTTGTGAATATAATTTCATTTTCTAGACCTTTTTGTAGTAAATATTTAACTGAATCAAGTTTTAGGCTTTTCGTTAAAATTATTAAAAAAAATACAATAAATATACAAAATACAACATAAATCTATTCCAGTTCCACTAAATTAGTCCATTAATAATTAAGCAGTAAACTATGATATCAAAATAATTATCTTTTACTTAATAGTTTCGGGCTTTGGTAACTGCACTGCTATTCGAATATCAGGTAGTTCAAAGTATTATATAAGATACATGGAATTAAGTTTTTAAGGATATGGATTTTTAAGTCTTCTGTTGCAGCATAACAGGCGTTAGCCCAATGCGTAACAACAGAATAGACACAATCAACAATTACTTAGTAAATAATTTAAGCACCAGACTGAAATCAAAGTCTTTAAATCAGTGACATATATTTTTATAACTAATATAACAGCTTTCAATCAATAGATGTCACTATGCACGATCTAGTTAGATTTTATTTTATTCATCCGTAAGATAAGGAAAATCAATGAGAACAAACTATAGATGATCGATCGGAATTATAATGATACAGACACGATAGAAAATAAAAACAAAGTTCCTAATGTCTTTCAGGTATTAGTCAAAAATAAGATAAGTTTTCCGTGATAGTTATTTTCTAACAATTTAAACTTTTCGCAAAAAAAATCGTTGGATCAATGATTTATTTGTCCCCTTTCGATTTAAATTTTGACCATGATAAAAAAACGAGCATGACTTCACGAGCTCGTTTAATTGCTTAATTCTTAAGAGCAAGCAACTTTTGAATCGGCGGGTTTTCGGCGCATTTTCGCAAACTCCATCTTCTCTCGCTCTATATAATCAGGTGTACGTGTATTCTTGCACGTCGGTATTATAGCAACCACTGATAGATAGTTAACTAAAACTCAATTGCGAAATTATACTTCGGCGGAAAATATGAACTCGTCAAGGATTATGACCTGCCTGTAATTTGAATCACGCCAATAATTAATCGGCGTTGATAGAAAAAAATCAGATCGCAACCAAAAAGTGGTTGCAAAAATTTAGTGACCTCCAATTTTAAAGATATGAGAAATAGTGTAATAGATGTATATTAAATGGTAATGATTCCAGTTATGTGTCACCCGATAAATCAAGATAAACATAGGCGTTGACTTTTCATTTTTACTACGGGGGCGAATCGGAGCCGGCGCTGGCCATTCATATAAGTGACGTATAGAATCAAAACCAGATATGTCAGATATACTTGTGATTAAATAATAAAAAAACATTGTACTTAATTGCTCATTAAATATGTTTTATTATTATTAATAGATATTTTTTAATTCATTTGTATTTAAATCTGAATCTTGGAGATATCTTTATTTGATGCTAATATGTACATATACAATACTGTAATATTCAGTCTGTCAATATCCGTTTGAAAAAACTTATTTCAAATATTTAATAAAATTAATAAAAACTTGTTTTAAAATATTATATCAAATATTAGTAGTTGATAAGTAATAAATATTTAGCAAAATCGATTTCTATAGTGATTGGGATATATTCATAAAAAAAGCATCTGGGATATTGGATATTATTATAAATGTTTTCATGTGTATATTTTTCCCGTGCATGGTGCATAAGCGTAAATCTGTAATATCCTGTATATTCAAATCAATAAATAAATGTTATCTGTCCATATCAAATACTAGATAAAATATATATAAGGAGTACCCAGAAGTAACGTCGTTCGTCAGCATTTTTCAGTAATTTTCGATTTTTTCTATATAATATAATTTTCATAATTTAATATAACCTTCTTCCACCTTTCTAATGAATTACTATTACCATTTTTGTGATAATTTAGAACAGGGACGTCATTTGAGGTGGGGCAGGTGGAGGCATTTGCATCCCCCTTCCCTTGAATTTGGCCAGAAAATGCATGTCATTTAATAAAATACTATGAATTTTAATGAAATAGAAGTAATATAATTTGGCGATGTGAGGTACCCTTAAAATAAGGATAACAAATCTAATTTCTATAGATAAATAGACTTGGGCAAGTTAACCAGTATCATCGGTTGTTAAGGCAACCAGCGTCTAATGCAATGGTTAGTATATGTCCCTATTTATTAAATTGCTGCAGAAACTATCTGTTTCTATCTACCAATAATCAAAGACATAACTTGTCCCTTGTGTGTCATATAGATTATGTTCTTATCAATAGATAGATAAGAACAAATTACTCATCAGTCCCTATTTACTAGTTTATTGGGGCAAATAGATACAGGTGCAGATGTAAAAAGTTATGTCCATTTATTTGAAAAATAATAATTTATTCCACTCATGCCACAAAAACACTACAAAATAAGTTTATCAAATAAATAAAATTAGATTTGATTTTAAGTTACAATTAATTTTAAACTTCTATTGTATGTAATATTATATAATTGTATTAAAACAGCTTCAAGATTATATTCCTCAACAAATTTAAATACAAGGATGCATAAAATACAAATAAAACTATTTTTCTTTATAAACGTACATTTATAATATCAAAACAATACAAAATTTATTCCAAAAAATATAACTAAATCAGTATAATTTAGTATGAAAATATTTAATATAACTTAAAAAAATATCAAAATGGAGACCGTTCGACTATATAATTTTAATTTTAATAATACAAATGATATAAATCGAAAATGTTTAATAAGTCTGAAGGCATTTTAGGACAAAAGTCTCGAGCAAAATTTCTTAGAAAAATATGTTTTAAAAATAACAAACATGTATACATAATAAAATAACTGATTAACAATGATAGACAATGTGAAGTTTAAAAATCAGTCTTGTGCAACCTATTTATTATATAAAATGTAAAACAAAAATCAAGATCAACATTAATAGTGCTAATAGTGTTAACATTTTTTTATATAAAACGACATAAAATACACCTGAACACGATTATATGATTAATATGTATGTATATATAAAAAATATTTTATTACTCAACAATAGACATTTATAATATATAAACTTGTAAATTAAGGGAAGCAAATATCGATGGACAACATTGAATATATAAAATCTAACATCTAAATGTAAAAATTGTGAATATCGTTTTTAAGCTTTAAACATCAATAAGTGTAGTTGTAAATATTATTCATAAGCCGATCTTAACAAATAAGCACAACACATTTTTTTAAATATTTTATAATTGAGTTGTTTTTAAAAAATAATAATCATAAGCTAATTTTTTCACAAACCATTTCAGATCACCTAAAAAACTTAATGTAAACTATTTAATGATAATTAACGCTAAATCTATTTACGTATAAAAATATTTTGGTGTTTTAGTAATTTGGTGTAAAAAATATAAAAGATATTCAAAATATATACCAATACAAAAACACATCTAATTATGCAGATGATTTAGGAAGAGATATTGAAAAAATAAATACACAAATTCAAAGGAAGACGATTTTCCTTCGGAAGTAGCAAAAACTAGATTATTGCAATAGTGGTTCAACTTCATATAAATATTAAATGCGCCACTAATGCTCTGCAATGAATATTGGACCCAAATATAGAGCAGGAACAAAATATTCAGACATTTATCTTATCATAATCATATTAGAATAGCATCTAAGTTTACAAAAAATATATCAAATGCATTAATTAAAAAAGAGTATTCAATGATGGGTTTAGGTTAAAAACATTGGACCTTTCCATATCGTTTCCTGAACCCGTAGTATTTTTTGCATCTCATCACTCGTTTAAAGCTTGCATCTCAACTCCCGGTGCAGACTCGGCCTTAGCTGCCTTATCCTTGCGAGGTGGCGGATCTCCGAAGGAAGCCAACCCCGATTCGTTCCAGCGACCCTCTGCTCCATTTAATTTGCGATCTTCGCACACACATATAAACAGTGTATCCACGACCATTTCATAGAGCGACAGAATGCAATGTGAGATGAAGAAAGCGAAGATGCATATCAGAAGAGTCGGAGCTGCGTAGAAATGCAATTCAGTATTACGCTTCAGCATAATCAGGCCAAGACTTCCAGTTACCGCTGTCACCGTGCATTTTCCGAGGAACAATATAAAGTCACCGACGCTGTTGATCGTTATCACTTGTAAAGCGTTACTCACTAAAGTGGTGAATGCCTAAAAAAAAACGAGTATTTTAATTATTAAAAATATAATTGAGTCAAGCTCCCAAATACAGTGTTACCTCAGTTCTCGTCAATAATCTGTCTGAAAAAAATCGTTGAAATCCGAAACCGACGAAAACATATGCAATTATTTGTAGTATGTATTACCATTACAACGCATGTAATTGTAGTATGTATTAACACTTGCAATCAATAAAAAAAGCACAAAAACACTAACACTGGAAAGCAATGGAATTGTTTGGCTAGACGGGCGGACTAGACACTCACACGAGAAACAACGTAGCACTGCGCATCGCGTGGGTCGCATACGCGGACGAAATCCGAGGCAACCGACGAAAATCGAGACGATTTTTTCGCAGGAAAAAATCGACGATAACCGAAGTCAACAAAAATCGAGGTACCACTGTATCTTGAAGGATTTAAATGCCAATAGATTGTGGATTAAAAATATATATAAATAAAATTGGCAAATAGTATAGGAGACAGAACCACAAACGGAGCGAAGGTTTATGGTTCAGATACAAAGAAATCTTGATTCATATTTTTTAACACACTATGCTAAAAATTTTTTTTTTTAGAAGACAAATTCAATGATCAATATATAAAATCATAGTTCCATAAAACGAATTGTTTGTGCATTACTGATGGACAGATTAGGTGCGAGCAAGCGGTAGCGAGATAGCATTGGTCAGAAAAGTGAACACCCCATGAATAACTCTCTGCAACGATTCCTTTTTCAAAGATTTACTTTACATAAATGCACAAAGAATTCGTTTTATGGAACCAAGTATTTACTTAAATGCATATATATTTTTAAATAATTCCACATTAAATCACAACCATTTTTTTATAACATAATAATAATAAAATTGAACAATAGAAATAATGATTCATAAAACATAATTTCATCTAATGCATATTTTGTTTTAAATTCTGAGAAATAAAACAAAATACGCATTAGAATAATAAAATATTACTAAACACAAAGGAAAAAAAATCCTGCACATGTGCGGGACCCATCTATAACCCTTTCACCGCGGATGGCATCTATAGAAGTAATCAAGAAAACTGCATTAGGCACCTAAAGGTGCCATCAACATTTGAGCCTAATATGGTTATTTAGTATAATTTAAGGCTATAAATCACTAGAATTTATATAACTAGTATGGCACATTAAGTGTCAATAATAATCTATTGTAATAATCAAATAATCTAATCTTTATGATATAAAAAAAACTACAAAATTGTTGTCCAGTATTATCAAAAATATTGAATGCAAAGAAGTCCCTGAAAATAGATAGCACTGCACAACACATTTTGCCACAAAGATACGATAAGCTAATGCATAATTCATAAATAGTGTTAAACCATTATAACAAAACAAAATACGAATTTATCCCCAGGAACTGTATTTCTTACCTTCAAGAAAGCTATATAATCTTAAAAAGTAGGTGCCACATGAAATATTAAAGGAGTTATTTTTTAACGATAATGGGAATTAAACACAAATTTATACTGATCCATTTGACGAAATATTTTTTTTATACATCATACGTACAGTTTTAGCAGCTTTGCAAAAATGAACACTCTCAATTGCAATTATTGTGTAAGCGTTGTGGTTCAGGTAAGCGATGAACTTTTCGAGACAATAGAAGCAACATATTCCGCACTTCAATCCACATTTAGCACAATCTGATCCCTTATCTGAATGAGACTTAAGCCTAAAAAATATAATCCATTTGAAGTTAGAAAGTATTAACAAAAATCGATTAAATCACCATATATTACTTTGTATGAATATAAGTCAAAATCAACCGAATCACTTTAAAAATCGTGATCAAAAGTGATCCTTTGGCAACCGATCCAATGTGGTATTTCAACAATTTCTTTATAGAGTACAAAACTGGAGTTGTCTCAGCGTGTGGACCTCTAAAATAAAAATACAAATATTATATTATGTTAATACATAAAAAAAATTATAACACGTCTTAAAATTAACATACCTAAAATACCAATGCGATACAGCACCAGCGATAGTCATCTGTTGGCAGGCCAATATGAATTCGCTAGTCCAGATTAAACCGATGAAATAGAACCACCACATTCCTTTAACCCACGATGCGTCAATAAAGTCGATTAGTTCTAAAAAAATATGCATAAATTAAACACTACTGTCTTTATCTATATATTTCAATCAAAACTATATATACCAGCGATATTAGTTCCATTCTTAGTAGTAGCATCACTCATATCAGATAAATTAACCTTATGAATAGCTGGATATGTAGCCGTATACAAGCATGCCTAAAAAATGTAATTATGTTACAAAAATTCATTAAAAGCAACGGGTCAATGAGTATATAGTAAACGTACAACAACAGCAATCCAATATATGAAGAATATCAATAAGAAAAAGAATGTTACGATCGGTTGTAAGAACAATCCGGGTATAGATCCAAGGCATGACGCAGTCTCTTTAAACAATGCAGCCAAAAAGGCGACCCTTTTTCTCATAACGAATACCAAAAGAAGTATAATTACCTAGAGAAACATTTATTATTAATAATTATTTCATTGCATTATAATATTGAATATCATTGTACATACTGTGATTACAGTAGCTATGATCGAGTACCACAAAAATGCAGTTTCATTCCTCAGAGATTCCTAAAATAAAAATTAAATAAGCACAAACAATAATAGTACTAAAGTCATAAAGTTCGAAAAAATATTACAATTAATAACATATTTTCTGGTATGTCTCTCAATCCATGCTTGATTTCATAGTAAGTATACCATAATAATACTGTTCCGAGAACACATGAGATCGACACTACGATCATAAATATCCAAGATACAAACGATGCTAACAAATGTAGAATACAGACCATTATCATCGATACAACTGAAATGATATAAAAATATTAATAAAACTGGAAATTGGTTAGTCTTGAAACAGAAATTATATAAATAAGTTACAAAAGAAATGCTATTAAATCACAAAAACTTTTGAAACAAGTCTTTATTATAATAAAAGCAAAAGAAATTAGGTCAGCAGAATCTTCCTGGTATGTTTTGAAAATAAAATGGAAAAATGTCTTGAAATTCATCAACAATATTTTTGTCTATACATTTATTTTACAGCTGCAATGAAACAATGAGTAGTTGAGTGATTTATTAAAGGGTTCTTACATTGCTGGTAGAGCTTTCTATCTAGAGAGGGCTGGGAAGGCGGACATAATTTAGGGACGTGCTGAACAATTTGTATTGCATCTTTTATCAATCTATATCTTGCACAAAACATGTTAAAAATTTCAAAAGAAGCCCAAAGAACTTATTGATTAAATGTATATTACAGGAGCGTATGGAATTTTTTCACATCGTTATCTCAAAATATATGTTATGTTAAGTTTTTGTGTAATTGTTTTGAAACGCGAGATGGTGCAAGCGTGAAGCCCTAACTTTATTTTATAATTGTGTTCCTCAAACAAACCAGTTTTTCAACTTTCATCCCTGAACACTACTCTTAAATTTTAACAAAAAAAAACGTGTTAATATATATACTATACCTAATGCCACAAAAGAGAATATAAGCAACTCTTTCCAAGATGAATACAAATCGCCTACAATGTGTTCCATAGTATCCCATTTGTTCAACAATCCATAAAAATTAGTAAAAACCTGCTCGGCAATCTCTTTAGCAGGTTTTGGGAAGCATCTGTGCAGTATGGGAATGCTTTCGTAAATCGGCAGTTTGGGACAAGGTCCCGAAAGCGTGTTCAAGCTCTCGTCTTGAGATCCAGACTTAACTTTGCTAATATCAAAGTCATAATTGCAAAATTTTGTATCCTTCTCCTTGTAATAAGCGTTTATATCGTCCATGGATTTTAACGTCCTCTTAGGACACTCTTTGACGCAAATCTTCAACGATTTCCTCAAATGTTTGATGTCAAAGAACAGCAAGTAACGCTTGTCGATGTTGTTAACTCCGGAATGAACGTCGCTTGAGAGTTTCTTGTTGTTGACTCCGCAAATATTACCGTAGGAGTCGTATCCATTGATGACCTTCAAAGGATTACCGTAGGTGAATGCAAAAATGGCGATTGCGATCTGAAATTGTAAATTTTTCACTTAAAGTTACGTCATCGATCAGTCTTACGAACAATATAAGATTAGCATCTGTGAAGTAAAATGCAAAGTGTGAATAAATTACATTTCACACATTCTTTTTTGTGTACTGTACAAAGAATAAAATAATACATTGAAAAGAATTATATTAAAATAAAAATTAAATACATATAATAAAAGTTTGAGAAAGGAAAAGGAAAAGCAAAAACATAACATTTATCGACTACATACAACATAACGCGTTATTTATAATCCATTTGAATTAAAAACCATTTAGATATTTAAGTTTGTTTTTTTTAATTTTGAACAAAAACGTGACAGAAATAATGATTTGGTCGAAACACCGGAAATAACGGTGATGTCACAGTGCCTGATTAATTCCGGGATTATGTCATTTGACTTAATTAAAAATGGGCGTGGGCTACAACAAGAGCGCGTACCATCACGATCCAAAAAAGAACGAAAATGATGAGCCACAGGACATCGGTGCATCGCTCCGTGGCCCCCGGTTGGCGATCCCGGGGGCGTTCTTCGACTTCATCTTCACCGCAGCAGCCCATTGTTGCCGGCAGCCGCTTCTCGCACAACACAACAAACTAACTATGGCAACACCGTCGGCCTGTGTGATGCATCTTTATATTTGCACTTGTATATATGTACCTATATAGCTAAGTTTATCATATTTATGAAACTTAATACCGAGACAGCCAAAAAAAGTCATTTCTGAAACCTTTAGGATAGGATGGGGAGAGCAAAAAAATTAAAGGTTGTCACGGAAAATTTTGTTCATTTTGTGACACTGAGATGTGCTAGGTTGGATGACAGTATGCTAGGAGAACTAAAAAAATGTCATCTCGGAAATTTAAGTCCGGTAAAACCGAGACCGATATGTGCGCAACCGAAACCAATGGTGTAAAACCGAGACAATCAATATATTGTAAATAGCAATTCTTTCTATTTCTTATTAATGTACTGATCCTAAAATATTAAGTCATATAAATTAGAAAGTTATTACGATTTCGCAAAGATATTTATTTATTTATTTACTAATTATGAAATGCCCACTTTAGAACCTTTTACAGCAGTCGTTCCTATCGATTACTTTTTCGTACAGTTCTGGCGGTATTTCGACTATAACTTGCCTGATGTTTCTTTTTAGGTGCTCAAACGTTTCGGGTTTATCGGCGTAGTCACGACTCTTAGCGTAATCCCACAAAAAATCCAACGACGTTAATAAATCGCATGGTCTCGACGGCAAGTTGACGTCACCAAAACGTGTAGTAATGAACCTGGGAACTTTCCATGTAAAACATCAAATTTTGAACCCGATGTGTGGCAAGAGTCACCGTCTTGTTAGAATCACATGTCTCCCACATTAATACATTTGATTTTGTGTCAAAAATAATCGATTATCATGCGCCTATAGTGTCAACGTTGACTATTACAGTCCGACATTCATCGTTTTCAAAAAAGTAAGGCCCAATGATGCACACTTTTTGCGCATATAATAGTTTTATGGGGGCCAATATAGATTTGTTATGGCCAAAACTGGTCGGCGCAGAAATAGCGGTGTTGTGACGGCTCCCTCTCTTCCGGCAAGCTTGTAAGGGTTCGGACGCGTGCCGTCGCGCGTCCGCCCCATTCTAACCATGTAAACACCGTAAACCGTTAAATAAATATTACTGCAGCGGCTCAATCTGTGTCTCATTGCCACCCGCCATCATCACCACCCCTAAACTGGTAACCTGCGACGTGATCCTGAGCACGTACATGGAGTCAGATTCAAAATGGCAGACACAGACGCCGCTGCAGTACAAAAGCCGAGCCGCTGCTGAGCTGTTTGCTGCCATCCCGCCGGTGCTTCCCTGGACCCGGACTCGAGCTGGCGGACCACCAAGACGATGGGCCTGCGCCCCCGACCATGTGCCGCCATCGTCAGCCACCGTCGCCACTGACAGACGCCGCCACCGACCACGTGACCCAGGAAGCACCCGGCGCCGCCACGCGCCTTCAGCGGGAAGCCACCGAAGTGCTGCCGTAGACCAGGCTCGAGTGGACCACGCGTGACCCGTCACGCACCCGTAGGGCTACGCCCCCGCGACTCCGAGCTCGAACCACATGTTCGGGGCCCGTCACGCGCGCGCCCTGTGTAGCTGCACCGACGCACCACAGGGCCCCGAAAGGTGCTCCCGGACATGCCCGTTCTTCTCGCGCCCCCTGGAGCCCTACGCGCCGCCCGGGTCTACGCGTGTTCCACTCGGCTTGGAGCGAAGCACGCCGCGCGTCACTGGAGGCCGCGCCGCCACACCATACGTCACGACTTTGCTACTTTTGCGCCGCCAGCATTTAATCAACAGCAGCGCCAAGGCCCCCATACCTCCCCCTGGTTATAGTTCGCAATTGTAAATTGCTAGGGCCGGAGCCGTATGGGGGCCAATATAGATTTGTTATGGCCAAAACTGGTCGGCGCAGAAATAGCGGTGTTGTGACGGCTCCCTCTCTTCCGGCAAGCTTGTAAGGGTTCGGACGCGTGCCGTCGCGCGTCCGCCCCATTCTAACCATGTAAACACCGTAAACCGTTAAATAAATATTACTGCAGCGGCTCAATCTGTGTCTCATTGCCACCCGCCATCATCACCACCCCTAAAGTTTGTTAGGAATCACATGAGGATTTTCCTCGCCCCATATGCGGCTATTTTTTTATTTACATACCCAGAGAGGTAGAAATATACCTCTTAAAAGAAGATTTTTTTAAAAAATCAACGTGGGGCTGGGGCCTTCTACTCTATCACACGCACGTGTCAGTACATTTAATATGAACAACAAATAAATTTAAATCTTAAATAGTAGATTCAGTTTAAAAATTGTTAATTACTATTTGGTTGCGGGATGGTGACGGGTGGAAATTAGACACAGTTTGAGCCGCTGTAGTAATATGAAGTTGTTTAGATAGTAGAATATAATATACGGGGCGCGCGCGAGCAGGGCGAGAATTGCCAGGCGAGAGATTCCGTCACGCCAGTGTTATCGAGTGCCGCCAAGTTTTGGCCATAATAAAAATCTATATGAAAATATAAATAGACCGCTATCTCTAAACTGGACGAGCTGACGTGCAATATCGGAAAGATAGTACCGGCCGTCTAGGAGAGGGCTGGGGAGAGGATTTTAGTCAGTAGGTCGCTGCTAGCAGCGGAATCCGGCACAATCACCAGCAACCTGGAGGCTGGTGAAGTCTTTCGAAGATTCCCTCTCCTCGTAACAAAAAAAGTTCTATGAGCATGCCTGACTACAAAGCAAATATAAATTGAAGATATATAAAACAGATATTCTTTACGACATCGCGTAAATTTACAGTTCTTTTGGATGTAGGTACACTCCTTTTTTTAGAGAACATAATTAGCGATAATTATAAACTAGGGTTCTTTTAATTGCAATTCAAGCAGCGGGAATTCTCACATTACATATTTTGTTGCATTGGGAACTTAAAAGTATCATGAACCTTTGAGTCTTGTAATATGTTTTTTGTATAATTTAATGTTGAAAACACTTTAATTTATTTAATTAATATTTAAATAACTTTTAGCGTAAATAGGTGCTCCCCACATATTAACAAATTTCCAAATGCCACTAAAAATATGAGCTGCGGTAAAAGGGTTAAAGGGTAGTTATCGGACATCACGACCGTGCTCCGCAGTTAGATCAGGCTCGGGAGTTTTAGCCCATGGGCAATTGAGATCCAACCCAGCCTGGCTTTCGCTCCGAAGTACTGCGCACTCCGGTGCTAGGCCATACCACCTTCCTTGGTCGTCGCGATTGACGACCGTGGACGGGTCTACCGTCGCAAAATATTATTAATGGTCTCTGGCATCAGTAATCGATTGGAAATGGACGATGAAAGGGTTAAAAACATATGGTTTCTTGCGAGGTCTTTCCTTTGTACAGAAATGGCTCTACGAATTATTTCTGTTAGAATATTGAAAAATTTACGCCGTAATATGAAGTATAACATATTATCTTTTTTATATTGTATATAAAAATATATATTTTTAGTGAATAGTAGTCAAAATTAGGTACAGATAGAAAATGATTATATTAAATAAATTTTAGTTGAAAGAAATCTGTTCAGTATTACCCCAAAGATAAAAAATGATTTTTTACTAAAATACAAATTAAGTTAAAAGGATTTTCAAGTTTATTGAAATAATTAATTTATATGAATATTTACACAGTATTATAAAGATAATATGAGAACAATTATTAGAAAATATTTTTTTTTATATATTGTAATATAATCGGGCATTGTGGCCGCACCCGAAACGTCAAACTGTCCATTACTAATCTTCGTTCGTGGCTTACTTGATAGAACGTTCTGACGGCGGTGGAAGAACGTTCTATATTTTCGCTCTCCGTCCGTTTGATGTCACAATTTTGATCTCGCATTCTCCGCACAAATCGTAAGATGGCCAGTGGAACGCTGCAGAAAGCGATCGACCTTGTGACCAAAGCCACCGAGGAGGACAGGAAGAAGAACTACGAAGAAGCTCGAAGATTGTACGAGCACGGAGTGGAGTACTTTCTTCACGCGCTCAAGTATGAAGCTCAAGGCGAGAGGGCCAAGGAGAGCATCAGAGCCAAGTGCCTTCAGTACTTGGACAGAGCCGAGAAGCTCAAAGAGTACCTGAAAAAGGATCAGAAGAAACCCATCAAGGAAGGCGGCGGCGATCACAAGAAGAGCGACAGCGACAGCGACTCGGACGACCCCGAGAAGAAAAAGTTGCAAAGCAAGCTCGAAGGAGCTATTGTCGTTTTAAAACCGGACGTCAAATGGAGCGATGTCGCCGGATTGGAAGGCGCTAAAGAGGCTCTCAAAGAAGCTGTGATTCTACCCATCAAATTCCCACATTTATTCACGGGAAAGCGAATCCCGTGGAAAGGAATCCTTCTGTTCGGACCGCCGGGTACTGGTAAATCTTACTTGGCCAAAGCCGTCGCTACGGAAGCTAACAATTCGACGTTCTTCTCCGTCTCTTCGTCCGATCTGGTATCGAAATGGTTGGGCGAATCGGAAAAACTGGTAAAGAACTTATTCGAACTAGCCCGACAACACAAACCGAGCATCATATTCATCGACGAAGTGGATTCGCTGTGCTCGTCTCGATCCGATAACGAATCCGAATCCGCGAGGCGTATCAAAACAGAGTTCTTAGTCCAAATGCAAGGCGTCGGAAACGATAACGACGGCATACTAGTATTAGGCGCTACCAATATTCCTTGGGTATTGGACGCCGCCATCCGGCGAAGATTCGAAAAACGCATCTATATACCTCTACCGGAAGAACACGCCAGGCTGATCATGTTCAAACTGCACCTCGGAAACACTTCTCATCAGCTATCGGAGCAAGATTTAAAGATACTGGCAGCAAAATCGGTAGGCTATTCCGGAGCCGACATAAGCATAGTCGTCCGAGACGCTCTGATGCAACCGGTGCGCAAAGTCCAGACGGCGACTCATTTCAAACGCATCAGAGGACCCAGTCCGACCGATCACAACGTCATCGTCGACGATCTGCTGACGCCTTGCTCTCCCGGCGAATCCGAAGCGATCGAGATGACGTGGAACGACGTCCCAGGCGATAAACTGTACGAACCTCCCGTCACCATGTCCGATATGATAAAATCTCTTGCCACTTCCAAACCGACAGTGAACGACGAAGATATGGTCAAGTTAGACAAGTTCAAGGAAGACTTCGGTCAAGAAGGATAATTCACCGAGAGTCGCAGCGTTTCATAGTCTACAATATTGAAAATGAATTTGATCAACTTAACGTTTTGTACATATAATATCTTACATTGTGCTATTATCGTTTATATTTTCCCCAACATCAACATACATACAATCGTTCACGTTACGTGTGCCTTAGTTTGTGCAGTATATTCTCGTTGTATATAATAGTATACATAGACTATACAAAAATTGTAAACATCTTTGATTTGTAATAAAGTTGATATTGCAGTTTCAAATTCTAGCTTGTTTTTTTATACTATACGTATTTTAATTATATTTATTTTATAATAAAAAAAGCTTTTAGTGATAATTTTCAACTTGAAAATAATATAAATCTTGTAGCATTAAAGCTTTTGACGATTGTTTTTTGACTCACTTATTTGTATATGTTTATATTATACGCTTTTTATCTGAACTCATCCCAATTTATGAACAATCTCTTTCAATAATGTGTGATATCTATTCGAAAATAAGCGATAATGCTACAGTTTGACGTTTATTTTTATAAATTGCGCTGTTTAATTATTAATACGATAAGTTAATATATAATTTGTAATACAAAATGATCGGGTAAAGTGTTGTATTTTATTTTTAAAATATTAAATTTAAGTAATATGTTATGTATTATATTCTGAAATTACACATATATTTTTACAATCAATATACCATAATAATAAAAAAATACATTTATGCTGTACAATTGATGTAGTTGTGTATGTTAATAAAAATATTAAATAATATCACTTAGTTTTATCTTAAATAAACATACAGTAGAACTTCTCAGTTCTCTGTTGCTACATGGCATCAGAGAGTTGGGATTATAGAGATTAAAAAATCACGAAACAAACTTTTCAAAAGACCGTTAGTGAGTTCCAGTAATAGTAATGCAGATCTTACTGATGCGGCTAATATAGAAGACATCACAAATTTCAATTGTAGCGAATGCGACAAATAATATGTCATGGAGTGGTTAAATTGTGATGCAAACGATCCTGGATTCCAAATTTTGAATGAAGAGGAAATAATTAATGAAATATTTGATATACCCTCAGAAGAAGAAGACAACGAGGAGGAGGAAAATAATGAACTTAAGCATTCTGAAGCTTTTCAGTGTTTATTGGGAAGTGCGCCACTTTTATGTAAGGAGCACATCGATGCACCAACAATATTTAAAATCCAGTAACCTTATTCGTGTTGCAACATCACCTAAGCGTGTCTATACATATGCGAGTACAACAGTTAGCCGTTGGAGTTTGACGAGGATGGGTGTATTTTTAGCGCAGCCAACTAAAAAATTACGTAGTATGTAAAAGTGTTCCAATGTGGTTTTACGTTGTTTAATTAAGATTTTAAAATACCAAAGATAGATTATTCCATTCAGTAATCAGGATTAAACGTGATTTTTAATTAAGTTCAGTGGTTTTATTAATAATTGTTAGTTTTATGAAAATGTTCGTTGGGGTACTTTAATACCAGGGCTGTGGAGTCGGAGTCGTGAAAAATGAGCGACCCCGAACATTTTTTATATAAAATGCATTTTTTTAAATTATGAAATTTATGAAATTGAATTGCGTAATGATGAATGTGTATAGCGTATGAATATAAAACGCGTAGAAGAACATCAAAAATACCTGATAAAATTAAACTTTTTTGAGTCGGAGTCAGAGTCGGAGTGGAGTCGTGTTATTGGTAAATATCGGAATCGGAGTCGGAGTCGGAGTCGTGTTTTTTTTAAACGACTCCACAGCCCTGTTTAATACACTAAGACACGGGGCACATTGATATATGTATCACAGTACCCCAATAAAAAGTTTGCATGAAATCTCTAAAATTATTATTCTATTTTCCAAAAAATGGGATAAGACTGATAGAGGAAGTATCGATAAGGAGAACGTAAAGTCTGCTATATCCGAAGTTATATCGAAAAGATTGTCTATACCAGTGCTTCCCACGGCGGGGCATACACCCCACCGGTGGGGCATCACGCCTTAGAGGTGGGGCACCACGCTTCAGAGATGGGACACATTGGCAATTATCAACTATTCCACATATAAATCATTAGAAAGCACCACTACCTCCAAAGATATATTTAATAAGCTAAAAGAATATTTAGATGTTAAAAATATAATATCTTGTGCTGGAGATGGTGCCCCCAATATGATGGGCAAGAAAAATGGCTGCTTAAAATTAATAAAAGACGAGAATTCAAAAATTACTGTTATGCATTGTGTTATTCACAGGAAAAACTTGGTGGCTAAATATATTTCACCTGTTCTAAATGAGGTACTAAATTCCGTAATAAAGTGTATCAATACGATTAAAACTAGTGCCAAATGTGAGCGTCTCTTCAAGTTATTTTGCGAAGAACAAAATGCGGACCACGTTAGACTGTTACTTCACACTGAAGTAAGATGTCTTTCAAAAGGAAATTCCTTAAAAAGATTTATGGAATTATTCGATATCCTTAGTGATTTTTTAAGCAACCGACCTGATATGAAGTTTTTGACGACGGTCGACGGTAAAGCATTTGTAAGCTATTTTTCTGATATATTTGTAAAGCTAAATATTTTGAAAAGCCAACTTCAAGGATCAAAGAAAACACTTGTTGATGCAAAAGCAAAGATATTTGCATTCACTACATTTATTGAATTATCTAAAAAAAAAAGTATTTTTAACAACAATTTTGAAAAATTTTACTGAATCCAAAAATGTGAAGTGACTGATAATGATAAACTTGTTATTTTCGACCATCTGCAATCTTTATTAACTGATTTTAAAGAACGATTTGCTGATTTAAAAGAAATAAATTTTCCAGCTTGGTTGACACAACCAATGCTGGTAGATATTTCAAATGAACAACTGTATCAAGAAGAACTTTCGGAAATGCAAAATGATGATTCGATACCTAATTTATTTAATATAAAAATGTCAATCAATTTATGAGAAAAAAGAAATATATAAAAGTTTTATTAAACCATAAAAAATAGTAGGGAAAATTATTCAATACATTTTTATTTGTAGCTTTCATAGTCTTAGCTATCGGTATTTATAATTTCTCTTATTTTATTTATTTAAAAATAATTGCGCAATGGTCACTGAATGTTGTGTTAAGGTTAACTCGACTAGCTGTCGCTGGTGACAGTTGCCCATTGGGGGCGTAGGATGCCCGCTGCCAGCGTTGGTGTCAACGTGCGAGCGGGGCAGGTGTACCTGGGGGTTCGACAGGCGCCCCAACTGTGCCACCCCGCGCTGCTGCCCTTGCGGAGCATTTCGCTACGTCGCCTGCAACAGCTGCAGGCACAGGCGCTGCCAAATTTTGCACAGTTACCTCGCCGCACCTAGAAACGCACCATCATGGCGTACGCTCTCTTCATCACCGAGGTGGTGTCAGCCTTCGTCTTGGCCGCCTGCCTACTGTATCGCTACGGCGACTGCTACCGGAACCATATTGTCGTCACCTTCGCAGTTCTGACTGCTTGGTATTTCTCGTTCCTCATCATATTCATCTTGCCGCTGGACGTTAGCTCCGTGAGTATTTTCACTCCATCCATTCTAAGAGTATATATTTGAATCGACGATGGATTTTTTAGACGGTGTATAGAACGTGCTTGCAAAATCTGACGGTGGTAGAATTAAACGCACAATTGAGCAACGCGTCTACCACTCCGGCGACCCCTACATGCTTAAAGCCATGGAGCATGGTTCCCGATGAAGTATTTCCAAATTTGTGGAGGGTCGTGTACTGGACTTCACAATGCTTGACTTGGTAAGAACTCGGGGATTTCACGTGATAAAAGAACCGTTAACTGCTACTGATTAATATTAGTCACGTTCATTTTACTGACATCAGCTATTTTATTCATAAAACATGTCAGTTTATAGCTCATTAAAAACATTTGTTTACCATACAATATATAGTATATCTTCGGCAGTTGAGCAAAGTTTCACTACTACTTTTATCATAGATGATTTGTATAGGTCAATATTGTAATTATAACGTGATATTTTAGCTACATTATGTCTGGTTTCAAACTGTACTTGTTACCAATATTGTCACGATCCATGCTATATAACTAATTTTGATTCTTTAGGAACATACAATGTTTAAGTTTTTTCTGGCATAAACCCAAACTCCGAAGAATAGACTTTTCTTGTCATTCTCTTATTTTTTATCGTCCCAATGTAGGTCAGATCTTTTTATTTTAAGTTCCCAAATGTATACCAATCGCCTGTTGTGATATTTCAATTTGTATGAGCAAATGAAATTTGGGTTTTTACTTTTTTTATTTGAATTCTTATTGTTATAAAATTTGTAATTAAATATTATATTTTTAGAAATTTCCTTAAAAAATAAGAAATCAAATATTTCAGTTCTTCTTGATAATATTTCTACTTACCGATATGTGTAAAACAAATTAACTCATGATTTATATTATGTTTAATTTCAGGTTAATCATGCCAATGATGCAGTCGTACAGCAAATCGGGCGACTTTACAATAAAAGGCAAACTAAAATCTGCTTTGATCGACAATGCCATATACTACGGCTCTTATTTATTGATTTGCGGCATCTTACTCATCTACCTCGCCCTTAAACCCGAAGTGCATTTAGACGGACCCAAAATAAAAACCATAGCATCTTCAGCTAGTAACACATGGGGCTTATTCTTATTGATTCTTCTGTTGGGATACGCGCTCGTAGAAGTACCTCGGAGTCTATGGAACAACTCCACTAAGAATTACAAATTGACTTATTCCTATTTCAAGGCAGCTAAATTGAGCTCTGAAAAGATCGAAGCCGAAGAATCTGTCGACGATACGCTGGAGGTGATTTGTGGACTTTAATATAGTTATTTGAAATGTGAATAATATTTTTATTTTTATTAGTCTTTACAAGCTATTCATTTAGCGGTGACGCTTAATCATCCGTTGCGTAAAAATGTCGATACTATTTTACAAAGAGTTCCAACTGAATTGAGAGGAAGAATGGAAAGAAGGCCAGGATCCGCTGCTCCAACGGTGCCTTCGCTTAAAGCTTTAGTTCGATTACATCGAATGGTATTATAATTTAAGTTGTTTATTCATTATAATGATAATTTTGTATAATATGCGGAACGAACTCGATTAGGTTATTAAATCGCTGCACACATTACAACGTACAGAGACTCAATGGAACATGTTGATTGAGCAAATCTTTCATTTGGAAGACGTGGCAGCTAACTTAAGATCGGGGGATCATAGATTTAAAGCTACTTTCCTAAAGCTGAGGAGTCCATTCGGTCGAATATTTTATGGACCTATAATAGGTATGTTTCATCATCATTTTCATATTTTATCCAAGTTTCTGATTGCGTATTACTTTTTAGAATGGTACTGGGAGTGCTTTTTTAAGAGTTACTTCCTCAAGCTTCTCGCCGGTATAACGGCCATATTATCATTTACTGTCGTTTGGTCAGAGGTGACGTTTTTCCTTAAACAACCAGTGCTGTCAATATTTGCCATAATCGTGAACGTTGCCAAAGTCGAATATGATTATTTTACAATAGAGGTATCTATAATATGTGCATTATAAACTGTGCGAATACAATGCTAATTTGTGATTTTTATAGGTCTTTTCTACAATTATTATAGCATATCTATGCTATTGTGCGTATTCGACAGTTTTGAAGATAAGGGTGTTGAATTTGTACTATCTAGCTCCGCATCATCAGACCAACGAGTACAGTTTGATCTTTTCTGGAATGATGGCGTGCAGATTGACGCCGCCCATGTGCTTAAACTTCCTCGGACTGATTCAAATGGATTCGCACATCATCCAAAAGAGAATTTATGAGACTTACTACACGCAGGTGAGCTCAGATCAGAAGCTTTTCAAATATGTTTTAGTATGATTTATTTTTATAAATATTGGGTTAATACAGGGGTTCCCAAACAGTGCTACAGGGGTGCCGTGAAAATTTTCCTTTACAAAATATTATTTACTTTATAAAATATTACTTGGGCCAATGTAAATTTGATCGGCATTTTACGTTCATGTAGGCTGCGCTGGAGTGAACAATTTGGCAACAGCGCTTCCCATATCTCATCTTGCCTAGACCCCAGTATAACCAGTAGTCCAACTTGGCGAATTTTGTGGTCGGGTCTGAGTGACCTCGAACCAAAATAAGCCGTTACGAAAAATTTAGTATGGAAACGCGGCGTCAGCACAGTTGCGAGTCGGATATTCATTCATTCGCTGTCACCGTTTGTCATAAATAAGTGTTATCAGTATGAATTTAAAACAGAATTATTGCACTTGTATTTCGAAAATATCGTAAATATGATGACAGTTATTTGGATTTTGGCTCTACATCAACAAATGACAATGATAAAGAGAGACCATAGTGTGTATTGTGTATGAAAGCTTTGGCACCAGAGTGTATGTTTCCAAGTAAGTTAAAACGACATTTAGAAACCAACCATTAAAACTTGATTGGTAAACCTCGCAACTTTTTTACTAGAAAGTTAAATAAATTAAAACAGCGAAAAGGCACCATTTATAAACATGCGTCAATACCAAATAATGCTTTGCTAGCTAAGTTGCTAAGTGTAAAAAACCCCATACCATCGCAGAGCAACTCATTCTACCGGCTGCTGTAGATTTAGTGAACATTATGATTGGCGAGTCGGCAGGGAAACTGCTTTCAAACGTGCCTTTGTCTAACAATACCATTAGTTGCAGAATTCAGCATATGGCGGAAAATCTCAATACACAATTAATTGAAAAATTAAAAAGAAGTAAATATGGATTGCAGCCAATGAGGCCACAGACAATAATAAGAATGCACACTTGACTTGTTACGTACGGTTCTTAGATGGCAATTCAATCGTGGAGGACCTTCTCTTTTGTAAAAGTATTACTGGAGGTACAAAGGCTCAGGACTTGTTCGAGATCCTGAATATATTTATGTTTGAAAATAATTTAGAATGGACAAAGTGTATTGGTGTTTGTACTGACGGTGGTCGTTCGATGTCCGGCTCTTATGGAGGATTGCAGGCGCTTATTCAAAACAGCTCCAGATTCAGTTTGGACCCATTGCATCATTCACAGAGAAGCACTTGCATCAAAGTACATGAGTCCTCCACTAAATATTGTTTTAGAATGTGTGGTAAATATAGTAAACTATATAAAAACTCAGTCACTAAAAGCAAGATTTTAATAAAAATTGTGTGAGGATATGGGAGCTGAATACGCATCTTTTTGTATTACTGCCACTCACGGTGGCCCTCTTGTGGGAGTGTATTGTCTCGTACGTTCCAACTACAGCAATAAATATCACTTAAAGAAGAAAAACACGAGTATGCCAAACACTTTGTCGAAACGAATTTTTTGATTAAATTCGCATACCTATGTGATATTTTTGAAAAGTTGAATGGGTCGAATCTCTCCCGTAATATGCACATTTTAAAATTAACAGAAAAGATTTAAGCTTTCAGAAAAAAATTACAGCTATGGAAAAGAAAAATTAATGAAGATGGTATCAATGATTGTTTTCCCTAATCTCCAATGAAGTTGATTTGTCTTGCAATATTAAATCTATTTTTGAAGATCAACTATAACAGCTTATCAAATGGTTCGAAAAATACTTTCAAGCAGATAATATTGACAAATTCACATGGATTCAAGACCCATTTAGAGCCAAATCACCATCCGAATTTACTTCTTTAGAAGAATAATCTCTTGAGTTGTCTTGCGATAATACATTGAAGTCAAAATTTGGTAGCATGGAACTTTCTGATTTTTGGATATCAGTAAAAGAAGAATATCCACTGCTTAGTGGTAAAGCTCTATGAATATTAATTCCATTTGCAACGTCCTATTTGTGCGAAGCTGGGTTTTCGGCGGTTACGGTAATAAAAAGTAAATATCCTTCGAAAATTAACGTGGAACAGGAAATGAGGATTGTCATATACAGATTTATTCTGAGATTTGAGAAGTTGTGTAGTGAACAAGCCCATCCACATCATTAATTATTTTAATAATGTCTGTTCAATAAATTGTGTTGTAAACGTGTTTAATTTATTTTTAACTAACCTAACTACATTAAATGTGTACTTCAACTGCATGTCGTGGCCGTATTGAATGCGTTCGGACACGGACACAGCCGCTGCAACCAGTGGCGTAGCTAGGGTATGTGCCGCCCAGGGCGATCCTTAAAATTGCCGCCCCCCATACATTTTTTGCAGGGTCATAAAATCAGCATTTTTAAAATAATAAATTGGTTATTATTAATCTCTTGTTATTCGTGGATTTATATATGTTTTACTGCATTCAGAGTTAAGAACCACACTAGACGATCCCATCGCGAATATGCCACCCCCAAGCAAGTGCCGCCCGGGGCGGCCCGCCCCCTCCGGCCCCCCATAGCTACGCCACTGGCTGCAACCAAGATCCTGGTGGCTGTCCAGTCTCAATATAGACTTTACCGAGATAGCTGAAATTGTGTATTTTACATTATTGCAAAGAAAATAATATTCGCTTTTAAATTTTCGCCATTAAGTGCGTAATAACTTTTTAAAAAGTAAGTTTTTCAATTTCACAAGAAAGTCGGGAGTTTGCTCAGTGATAGACTTATGTTTTGACTTGGGGCGCCGCGGAAAAATTCTGATATTTTAAAAACGTCGGAAACCCCTGGGTTAATACGAAAGTTTTGGTGTATTTTTTTAATGAAATAATTTAGTTTTATTTTATATGTACCCTATGGGCTCTAGAGCCGGACCTTTTTTATTCACTCTCTGAGACTTTTCTATCATTAAATTTTGTTACTTTTTTTTTTACATATTTGGCTTTTGTGGAATTTTTTAAATACTCAATATTTTTTGTTATGTTCGTTAATCTCAAAGGGTTAAAACAATCTTTGGTCATAAAATACATTTTCGGGAACCCTTTATGGCAATATAGTTTTTTATGGTGATTTCCTAAGCATGTTCCTTACCTTACTTTTATGTTTATTATGGATTAATCCTTGCGAAAAACTTATGCATTAACTATTAATTATTTAAAAACTATTTTTTATTATTATTTGATTAGATCATGGGGCACATGGATGTTTTGAGCATCATATCCGACGGATTCAATATCTATTTTCCAATGCTGGTGGTGCTGTTTTGTATCGCCACGTATTTCTCGCTAGGCAGCAGATTATTATCCATGTGCGGCTTTCAACAGTTTGTCGGAGATGCAGAATTGACGACCGAACTCGTTGATGAAGGACGCGATATCGTTAAAAGAGGTAATGTATTCCACACACTTAAAATATATGAATTGAAAACCAACGTTTCACTGCTCATTTAATAGAGAAACGAAAAAGACAAAGAGCCGAAGAGTCGATGATAAGAAGGAGAGACTTCCACGGGAGATTCGACGGATACAATACCAATTCTGCAGATGGAGGTACGTTTCTGAACATCTAAAATAACATTAGGGTCAGGTGGTAGTCTAATAATTATTAATTTTATCATTTTTTTCTCTTCAAAGCTATATTATGAAGATTTATGGTTCTTGATCACTATTCTGTTTTATTTCTTTAACTTCATCTTTTAATTCTGTAGCGGTAGAAATGTTTTATATAAATGTAATCTATATAATTTTATTGATTTCTATCTTGTAAATAACCCTTGCACTGTGTAACCCACAGCCCGAGCCGGGCTGCTTAACACGTCTGAACAAACAGACTATTATGTGACACCTGCTTATTCAGACAACCCGGCGTCGACCAACGTCACTGTCGATCCGACGTCTCGCCTGCCATCCAGCAGGAGCGTTAGCTATCAGAGAGACGAAGACTTGTTCGCGCCGTCTCTGAGTCTCGAGGACGAGATTAACGAGAGATTCGGCGTTAGCACTCGTGTGAACGCGCCGAACATCAGATCTGAGACTGGCAGAACGAGTATACCATCGGGGAATATATTCGACGATGTTTAGCTAATTAAATATGCTCTAAAATGAGCACAATGTCGAATAATATAAATCAGTATGTATTAAAACCTTCATAGTATGACAGAAATTGTTTTCAAGGAAACGTACAGATGTAGTCTTTTATATTTTTTTCGACTTTGGTTTTAATTGGGGTATAAAATTTAAAAAAATATTATAACCATGCAATACAAAGCTTTTGTATATTTCATTTAACTGAATATTTAATAGTCAATAGTGATAGATATATAATTAGATGTATATATGTAATGGATTTTTAGAAGTCAGGACATTTAAATTATCAAATAACTATTTTAGATCAATTATTATTGTAAGAGGCAACAAAACAAGAATATACAACCTTCCTCGCACTAATTTATGACAAAGTTGTTTTTTTAGGAAACATACATATGTTGCATTTTATATATATATAAGAGAGAAAATTGATGTTTTTGTCATATGTGATCAGTCAATTATGACGTTGATCATTATATATGTAGTTAGTACTTTATTTTGAAGATTTATAAATTGTTTTTTATATTATAGATTGTTAAATAATTTATTTCTAATGCACATATTTTAATATAATTTGTAAGTTGGTTTTAACTAACATATATTTTTTAGTCAACAAGAGCTATAGATGATTAGAGATTATGTATTTATATAATGGAAATTTTAGAATTCAATATACTTTCAAAATTAAAATATCAATTATTATGAAATGAGCTAATATATAAATCCATCAAATATAAATATACAAGCTTAATAGACGATTTGTCATATTTTATGTAGATTTGTATCAAAATGTATTTTTATGTAATTTATAATTTATTTTTTTAACAGGGTAATTTAAAATATATTTTATTTGATGTTGTGAATCATGACAGGTTTTTACACAGATTAAAATCAAAAACAATAGCAACATAAACCAATAAAAATAAAATAAATACACGTCGATCTCGATTGATTTTAAAACATTCCAAAATTATTTATTTATAATTAAAATAGGTTTTGTAGTAAGAGTGAATATTAATTTTAGTTGCCATTTTGAGCTGTAATTATGATATATAATTTTTAAATAACACTTATTTAGGATAGACCGAATGTGTGATATTTGTTATTTATTCCTGATGTTTTACGATTAACAAAACCTACTGTAGTTATAGGATAAAGGGGAAATATTTACAAAAACTAGATGTATAAATTAACACGTATATGCAATAAACAAGATTTTAAAATGCTTTCAATCAATCTTATATCTTTATAAAATGAAACATAGCTGTTATTATTTTTTTAACTAAAAATTTGCTGTTATAAAAATGTATTTGTGATCTATGTACATTTGTATGATTTTCATTGAAATAAATCGAATGCACATCATAAAATATTTATTTTAAATACTAAGTACACGGATTATATTGTATCAAATGTGTATTAACTTGTATTCTACCGTAACTATATTGGCAACGTAAGCACCATCAGACGTAATGAGTAGTAAACAACGTAAAAATAACCCTGTTATTATTTTTGCACTTAACGAGATCACTTCTCTTGGAACATCGCCTTGACGTTGACCAATCTAGATCTGATCTCGGGAGCGTGATCGCCGGAGAGTTCCGTCTCGTATTTAGAATAGAGATCCTTCAGTTTTAAAAACTCTTGGTTTTTGGTGTCTGAAACATTTTTTTATATACAATAATAAAATAATAATTACAGCCTCCATATAATATTTGATGACAGTACCTTTTAATTGTTTTCCGAAAGTATACATAATGTTCAGAGCCTCTTTTCGTAACCTAGTGTGTTTCGCTATGCCGAATGAGTAATCCAGCACTAAGACTATGTGAGTTGTGATGTATGTCAAGTCCTCTAAATTAGCATTATTGACTGTTTCGACTTCCATATTTTCAACATTACTGTCTTTTTGCGTAGTATCTTCTATTGTTAGATTGACATTCTTCAATAGAATCAACTTTTCGACGTAAAACTTCAACGCAATCAGAATTGCGACTTGGACCGTTCTGGTGTTACTTCCGATGCATTCGGAGCAATGTGAAGCAAACACCTTTTGGTATTTCTCTATATAAACAAACAATAATAATAAACATACTGATCTACATAAATATATAAAAAAATTATATTACGTTGTGTTTCAATGTTATCTGGCCAAGCCTTTCCCATAGTTTCGTAAGCCACTTCTTTCAATAGTATGTATTGCTCTTTCCTTTTGAGTATATCTTCAGGTGCAGTTTCTTCGTCGTCCGAATCTTTTCCAACACTACCGACATCCTAAGAATTTAATATATTATTATACTCCTCTATACTAAATAAATATATTATTAAAATAATATACAACCTTATTCAATGTAACGTGCAATATATTATAAACTTCTTCGAAATGATCGACTTTCAAAACTTCTAATATATCGCCTAAAGCCGATAGACTGTGTCTCTTATAGATCAAGTCTTTCCTTTTGCATTCTTTCATTACGTTGTCGATCACTTGTTGTAGCATTTCATCGGATAGTTTGTCTTCACCGGCACTGCAACTGTATCAATTATTTAATATAAAGATGATCAATTATTCAATTAAAGAAATGATGTATTCATACCGGCAAAGACTCGCAAGAGCATGGAGCAGCTTCTCTTTTCCTTCCCAAATTCTACCTTTCAGCGCTCCCAATAGCATCGTTACTAACTCCTGCCTTTGATCTCCAAGACCGGATTTCATCTCGAGGGCAACGGTTGCGATTGCATTTGCTGTCTATTATTTAATATCCAATATTAGCTTCAAATTGTTTGTGATATGATTATATTACATACCTGAGTCTTCATGGACCAGCTCGGCGAATTTATAGTCTCTTTCAAGCAGTTGCAAATTGGCAACAGGTGCATCCTTATACCCTGTTCCTTTCCTGGACTTATATCCATCCAGACTTCCTCATATAATTCGACAGTCGTCTTAGTTTCTACACAACAAAATAAAAATATAATTCATACAAAAAATATTTTATTATTAAACATAAATAAATTTTACCGTGTGTTTTTTCAGCGTGCATAGCCAAGAACAACATTGGCATTATAGCGTTTGACTTTTCCTTCAATAGCTCACCGTGCTTATTTGAAATCGCTTGAAGAGTCAGAGCTATTGAATTTCGCACTGATTCTTCGTCTCTTTCATTGTACCATGTGCACAGTTTTTGTAATAATTTATCAATGGAAGATTCCTGAAACAATTTATCGATTGAAGATTAAGTCAACTTTTAGTTAAAAATGTATGTAACTGAAATACCTTGGCGCATCCAACGAGACTTCCTATAGTATCCGAACAATGCTTCCTGACAGCCGCATTTCTATCCAGCAGTCCGTTGACCAGAGAGAACATAATTTTGCTAGCAACTGGCATGATTTCTTTGTTGAGCTGATGAATGACACACGTGAAGAGATGCGTGCAAACAATTTTGGTTCCCAACTGAGGCGACTTCATCAGTTCTAACACACTGGGCAACATTGCCTCAAATGTGGCAATGTCGATGAACGGAACGCACTAAAAACATGAACCGTGCTTGAAAAATCTTATATTGGATTATCTATATTATCTTTGTTTTTGTATTAGTCATAATATAAAATTTTAATATTATTTTGAATACTCACTTTAGTGACAGTTTCTGTGGTGTAATGAGATTTTGCAGATTGAGCTCTGAAGTTATCGACCATCTCTTGGGACTGTTGTTTTTCTCCAAGAACGACACTCAAATGTGATAATTTTGTGGATTCCAAATCACCAGTCGCTTGCAATAAAGCAGGAATCAATTGCGGCAAAAATGGCTTTAGTGATTCTCCAGCAGATGTTACCATCTTTGATACTGTCTGTAAGCTGAAAAATCAATAAATAAATGTGTTTTATACAAGTGTGTTCAACACAGATGTATCCTATGTATGGTTTTCAATTATTCCTAGTTTTCAACTATTTGAATATTGAATAAAAACTGGATGAAGTATTAGAATATTCGAATAAATTTGCAATTTTTATCTCGGTATTTACAGATTTTAATAACAAATTAGTGAAAAAAATCAATTAATTGTCTGTAAAATTTCATTAAATTTTTTTATTGGTTAATAATAAATATTTGAATTAATCATTAATTATTTTCATAATCGTTAAACTGTATGAATTTTATGAAATATGCATAACACAATGATGTACAAATAACTGATCAGTAAGGGAGGAGAAAATGCTTAATTTATTATTACATACTTTTGAAATAAAATCTTTGCGCCTTGAAACAATAAATACAAAAACATATTAGGAACTTCACAAAAATTTGTGTCACACACCTGTTTTTGAGATAAGCGTTAAACGATAATAAATGGTAGGCCTTTTCAACATTCTGTTTCGTTCAACGAATGAATTCTGCGAATTTCGGCCATAGTAGATACAACTGATAAATATTCTATTCACAAAGCGTGAGGGATTTTTTTGAGGCAAGTCAATAGATGAAATAAAAAATGACCCGAATAAGACGTGGAAAACAATAAAAAAATAATTATTCCTATTCAGGGAAATGGCATAATAAATATGGAGATTGATGGAAATATACATAAAGATCCTTATATGATAGCAGAAGAAATGAATATATACTACATTGAGAGTGTAGAAGAGATTGTGAACATTTATTGTAAAATTTTGAGAATTTAAATCAGTACTTTAATAATACATTATTTAAAGTAAATAAAGCACTATGTAGGAGAAATATCTGATATTTGAAGATTGCTATTGATAGTAAAAATGTTGAGGAAATAAGACCAATTAACATGTTGCCTTGTATAGGAAAAGTAATGGGAGAACTAGTAATAAAACAATTTAAAGATTTCATAATTCTCAAAACATTATATGTGAACGATCGGGATTCAGAAAAAATCATTCTACTGAGACTGCATTATAAGTAGTTACAAATAATTGGTTGTTGGCCAAGGATATGATTAAAATCATTGGAGCAGTTTTCTTTGATTTCAAGAGAGCTTTTGAAAAAATAGACAATAATAATGTTGAAGATATTATAGATTAGAGGTATAAGTAAATTAGCTTTAAGATATAAAGAAAATGTGATTTGAAAAAAAAACATACCTTATTCGTCTTACTTCTGCTACCGTATTTGTTATACCGGTGCTTAAAAGAATCGGTAGTATTATGCCGAGCACTTCTTTACCCGATTTACCTTGACTTACGTCAGTGATTCGAATACAGTACTAAAATCATATTATATGTTATAGAATATATGCATTTTCTAAAGTATTAATAAGATTATTCAAATTACTTTAGACAATACTAAAGCCGTATTCTCGGCAGCGTTCCTAGTTCCTTCGTGAACGTCGTCCATAACTCGGAACAATTGAGCCCAAAGTTCTTGTAAACGAGATACGTCATTATTCAAACCCCTCGTCACTCTAAAATATAACAACTAAATTAGCAATCAAAGTATTACATCACTAAAACATTAAGAGAAATATAAAACCTCAAAATATCAGTAACGGCCAAACAGCACGACATTCTGATCCGCCATTGATTTGCAGTCAGATTGGCGATAAGATCGTTTAAAATTTCGGACTGATACTTTTCCACCTGAAGAGATTACAATTTCAATTAGTATTTTTATATTACAATAGTATCATCATAAACTATTGATTTACAGTTTTTTGTGTTTCAGGAACTAGAGCGTGCCATATGCTAGACATTGAATTTTGTATCTTGGGTGTTGGATCAAATCGATATCTGTATAGTCTAGGCACAATCTTCGGCAAATGCTCTGAAAGCTGAGATCCAGCCTGTTTTGCAATCGAGTGGAAACCGAAAGCGGCGCCTTTTTTAGAATTCCATACAGAGTTGTGATTGGCAAGATGCATGAATTTGTAGATGAGATCCGGCTGGTTTAAATCAGATGCGAATGCACACAGTTCTTTATATGTAGTAAGATTAGATCTACAAAAATAGTCATATTTAATATAAAGATATATTTATTAAAAAAAATTATTATTACCCAGTCGGTGTTTTTCCGAGTTGTCCTTCTTCAAATATCTTTGTATCTTGTGTGACTTGCGTAACTTGTCTCTTTCCGCCGGCTAGTTGATCAACAAGTTTATCCACCATCTGCTTCTTATCGGCTTCGGTGGAACATTGGTAAACTAAACTTAGGCCTTTAGAGGCCACGTCTTGAACAATGTCTATAAAAGAAAAACTGTTTTAGAAAATTCATCCACTTTACTAATATATAATATGGGCATTACCGCTGTTTTCCGATAAAAATTCCATGAAAGCATCTTGCATCACAGGAAGTCTAGAAGAAATCGGAGTTCTTTTAGAGCAGTTTTTCAGTAAGGCCAGAAGCCAAGCACATGCGGCCTATAAAGATTAAAATATAACAGATTAAATAAATATATTTTTTGATACAACAAAATATAAAATACCTGTCTAGAATTTGGATGAGGTACTTTCACAAAGCTCAACAGTTCGATTAAGAGCCATTCGAGATTTTCATCGTTCTCTGTCTGCGCTTGATTATCTCGAATGCAATTCTCCGAATCGGGTAATGGTTCGGACCACAAATCTCTATTATCCGGCGAATTTACACCGTCGACGCAAAACACCAGTGCCTCTCCAATCTGGAGATGGATTTCAAAGTCTTTCGTCTCCTTAGCCATTTGCAAGAAGCCTTTGATGATGTTTTTAGCGAAGGGAAACTTTTCTCCAAGCGTGATATATCCCAAGGCGATCGTCGCACGTTCTTTAGTCTTCGATGTGAACTTAGTGTTGTTCATGATGCAGAATATTTTATTAATCAATCCCAGTTTTGTATTGACTTCAACTTTCTTCGACTTGGTATCGGATTCTTTATCAATTTCTGCAAATTTAATCTCAGTTTTTAGATTGTCAACGTCGTCGTCCGAGCGATCGGTCAGGGGTAGCGCATAACACTTTCCGAGAAGTGATATATTCTTACACGCTGTGTTTACGACAATATTTTGATTGCTGGATAAAGAGTTAACTAGAAGAACTACTCCATCTACATAAGGCTTCCATTGCACAATCGAAACTTTGTCTTTTGTCGGATCCTTCTTCAGTTGTGTGATGAACCTCTCCAGCATATTAGAATATGCACCCATGAGTCCGCACTGAGACTCCAGGCTTTTGATGCCCTTACAGGTCTCGATTATCTGGGTGATATCACTCTCCAGAGCGTCTCTGTCTGAAGTGTTAGACTGTATGATGGCATATAAAACGGCAGAGACTTCGCGCACATCTTCTCGCATGTTGTTAGTAAATTGGTTTTTGAAAAATGGAAGAAGATCGACAAACTTAGACGAGATTGATGGAGCGCATCCGACAATATCCAACAAGCATGTAAACGGGATCACCTCTAGAATAATAAAAGTAAGTTATAGATACTTTTTGTAGTAGATATTAATTTTTATTTTATACCTGGGTTAGACGGAAGCACCAACTTTATCATATTTATATAGCATTCAAGAGGTTCAGTATTCAATAAAGTTGTGTTTAAATAATTTGACAAAGTCGGAGAGGACACACTTGGGTGTGGTATTCCATTCTTGATTCCCGAATCTCTGTTCAGGCACATACGTATATATCTCAGGATCTATCAAATGTACAAGTAAATATAACACAACTTACATCGGCAATCTTAAATTGAAACTAACCTCGAAATAAATCACAGGCGGATAAGGCAAGACTTGATTGCCGACAACGAATCTGTGCTTCAAATTGCTACTCTTTTTGCGCTTCAAGATTTTATCCCAGATGAAAGTGACAATCTGAGCAAAAGAAGGACCCGTAATATTCTTGTTGGCGTCAAATCGCTTTTCTGTTTTAGTATCATCTTTGCTATCATTTGTAGCGTCGTCGTTCGTAATAGTTACGTTCTGTACTATATCTTCGATTTCGGCAGTGCGAGATGTTCCGTATAAAGTTTTTAAAGCATCCATCTTAACGTCGTCTTTACTATAAATAAAATAAATGATAAACATAAATTTATAAATCAAAAGTATTCTATACTTATTTATCCACGGAAAATTTAATTTAATAATAAAACAAAATTAACTAAACTCATTTGTTTAAATCTGTGTGAGAATAATATTGTTGTATTTTTTGAAATCCAACAATATTAGGTCGTAGCATAAATCTGCGATTTTTTTTCTTACATTTGAAAAATGAATACCATTTTTTAATTAATTATAATTTCACTATTCCTTCAGTGTTTGTTAACAGTAGTCGTATCAATGATGCTATTTAGTGATGGGATATTTTTTTTTTGATATTTTCAACCCTAAATCAATAATGGCAGTAAAGATTAAATAATCTCAGTTAAGGCAATAGCAGTTAAAAACATGTGTAATGCAATGGGCGAGGATGTCATTAAATTTAGGAAGTGTCAAATGTGGTTCTAAAAATTTCGTTCTAGTAATTTTGACACTGAATATCTCATTTGGGGTTGTTAGTGAGGATTTTAGGGCTGTTATCAAAGCAGGTCCAAGATACAGAAGCTAGCACAAAAGTGTTGTCTACATCTGTTCACGGACATTTAAAAAATTAGGAAAGGTGTTAATCTGCAGAATATGGGTATATCATAAATTGTCTGAGGAAAACCATGCGCAGCGAATCTCAATATAAATCTCAATTACATCCCAAAAAGATAATGATATGTATTTGGTGGGATATGAAGAGCATAATTCATTATGAGTTATTGGATTATAAGCACCGCAGCAGTTGACATCACAACAGCAATACTGCGCAAACACAGTACTGCTGCTGCGGTCGTGCATCATGGAAGTGTTAACAGATGAACAAGTTGAAAATCTGATCAATTTAGTGTTTCAGCATCATACTCTATTTGATTGCAAGAATGCAAATTATAAGGAGCAATTATTAAAAAATAATGTTTGGAAACAAATCGCTGAAAAATTAAATAAAACCAGTAAGATCATTGCAAATTAAAGAAAGCACCAAATTAAATTGTTCTTTATTTAATTGACAATAATTTCAGAATTTCTCGTCGTTATCATTCAAGTCTTTTTATTAAAGATTTATAAGAGCCTTCCTAGATTCTGTTACTGTACATTGGTAGTATTGGTTTTCTGCTTTTTAAGTAGTAATGGTACAATAATAAATCTTCTAATAAAATTTTCATAATTTAAGAAAAACACTATCACCAATGCTGCGATGTAACTGTTGCTGCTGCAGAGATCGGAAACAATCACAACCACATTTGACGGGCAGCAGCAATTGCAGCTACCGCTGATCGGTATTGTACCTTAAGTATTACAAATTTTAATTTTTAACTCATATAACTCGCATCTTTATAAACGCAAAGACTTATGGAACAACCTGATATATTATCATTTATAGATATGCTAACAAAATATATTTTTTAACATATATGTAAACATTTTACTTTTATATTAATATCAATAAAAAAATCTTACTTATCGCCACTAGCCAACAGCAATAAATATCTCGATGGAATGTGTTCGTTTGAGAACAAAACTGATGCATAACGAGTAGCGACGAATCTCACCATTGGATCATCATTGTCCATGTGTCTAAAAAATATTTATAAATATAAAATAAGGTTATGATAGACGTTTCGGATGGAATATGTACTGACTTTTCCAAAAGTGCAATCATGATGTCTTGCTGAACTCGATCTAATTTTGGACAATGATTTTTATTAACATCTTCTTCTTGTTTTTGTTGTTTCTTAACAGGTGATGTATCCATTGCTTCTATTTCGTTTTCTGTAAAGATTCAAGCTAGTAATAACGGCTAGAACAGGAAAATTTACCATAATTATGTGTAGTTATTACGAGAGTAATCTGAAAGTCATAGCCTTAAATAAAACAAGTACTAGCCATTTGCAACTAACTATTGTTATTAATAAATTAAATCGTTTTATTGCTACTGCCAATGTCTGACTAAGAACATTGTGAAAATAATAATAAAAAGTTTTTTTTTATGTTTACAAACGATCATTTCACATCAGTTATGAAGCAGTATTTTAAGACTTTGATGAATCAATGTTCAGTTATCCCACGATTTACACGGTTAATTTTTTTTTTTAAATACTCGAAGCCAAACATATTTGGTTCCACACGTGTAGTGCGAAGATGTACAAACGCATGGGTTATTGACATACTCCTGCTTCTTGCACATGACCTACATCTGGAACATCTCCAACTGCTCATGCAGTATGTCCTGAGTTGCTTTTTGGAGTGCACGCGTTTCGCTCAAGACTTTGCTTGTTTACTTTATAAGTAAGAAACGTTGAAAAACACACCTGAATAATATTCAATCGTTTTATTACAATGTAATTTTATGCCTCGATTTATGCGATACTTCTTGAAACGTATCTATCGCGTAATAAAATTCAAAGTATGTTACATATTCATTGATCTATATCAAATATTGCATAGTTATTCTTTAGGACCCTGCTTATTACATATTTTAAATTCAAACAAAATATTTTTGTCTCTTGTTACTTTGTTATTTCCCATTGTTTCTAAAAAGAGTACTTGTAAAAAATTCAGATCGCTTAAATGTTGAGTGTGGTTACATTTGCAAACTCTTTCTGAAGAATCGCTTTTCGATCTATGAATGGAAAAATATCTAAATCTCGAGCATAACCAGATACAGATAGCTGAGATATAAAAATTGTAGCATCATTGAAAAGAAAATGCATTTGCAACCATACTTGTCACTATTTTTTTAGCCTACTCTCGTATATGAAACAAAGAGTTTCTCTTTACCTTCAGTCGATTTGAAAGCATTAGCCAAAGCCAGTAGAGCCTCTCTGATGGACATCCGAAGTTCCGGTGTAGCATTTGGCATTTTATTAAATAAGTTTTCAATGGTTTTGAAGTTATCAGTCAACGATATCGATACTTTAGAAGCGACTTGGCCTAAAATTATATTATTGGCATGTATTATCAATATATATTAATTTTGATCTTGATTTTAATATAGTTTATATGTACCGATGCATGTAAACGCTTGAGAATGATGAGCTTGCTCTTCTTCTATTTCGGTGATCTTCACAAGCTCATTTAAGACTAAAGGTCCATATTTATTCAAAGCTGGAGCGTCTTTGCTATAAATAATAATTAAAATCATGTAATAATTTGCAATTTTTCCAGATATTTCAAATTTTTGTAATATCATACCTGCTTATGATGTTAATTGAAAAATTGAGAGCTAAAGTTTTCAATCTTGGATTGGTGTTTGCCGATGTTAACGATGAGACAACAATCTGAAATATTATATAAATATTTACATAATAAAAATATACATATATATAATCTATATTCAAATTACATTAACGGCATATGGAAATACGATTCCATCCCCTGAAGCCTTAGCCAAGTACTGTAAAAGCTTCAGTCGTATGCGAGTGCACGCTGGGGTTGTTTTTTGATCGTTTGGAAGACTCTCGGAAGTGTTTCCCAAAAATAATTGGTAAAGAGGTAAGCAAATTTCTTTAGTAAACCAATCTACAGAGCTAAACATTACAAAAAAATATTAATAACAATAATTTTTGGCTCATTTTAATGCATTCGAGTATTACTCCACGAACCTAGACACTTTACCGAGACCAGCTGATGCTATATTGGCCACACTGAATCTAGAATCTGCAGCTGCAATAATCAGGCTGAGTAGAGCATCTTTATCATCCAACGGATCATGCGTTAAAAAGTTAACGATTGACTGCTTCGTCTGTAGTGAAATTTGTATTTAAAATAAAAGTATATTCCAATAGTTATTTAATTTATATTATTTATACCTTTTCAAGTTCATCCGCCGATTTAATGCCTTTATCGGTGACTTGTTTATACGAATATAATGACATACCAGGTGGTAATTGAATCTCACTTCCAACATTGCTATTTCCAGGTACTGCCCTAAATTTTAAAAATATATTTTAGGATCAAGGACATACTTATCTGATCCATTTAAGACATTCATATTAATTATTAATAATTACCAATATGGTAGGAGTAGAATATCTTTCATGAGTCGCAAGAGAACTTTGGTCTGTGCGGGCCTGTCTTTTAAATTCAAATTAGAAGCTTTATGTCCCAAGCTTCCCAAAGCCGGCATCAGCATGAGCAATATACTAAAAAATAATAGAAATCAATTATCAAGTAATAATTAAATCAAATCGATAATAGTAAAATTAACGTTTACTTGTGTTGATGAGCTAACGAACTCGTTGATATTGCCGTGAGTATAGCCGGAATGAGTTCGGTTTGACGTTGTGACGTAAGTCGCGGAAAGCCCATCGTTAAATAAATAATTGAAAAATTCTAAAAATAAAGCATTTATCAATAAAATTTTCATAATATATTATAGTCGGTTTGAAAGAAGACTATCACAACTCAAAATTAATCGTTTTTAGAATGTATATATGAAATAAGTGTGACGTTACCAGTAGGGTTCTCAATTATTCGTAGTTTTTAACTATTCGAATATTGAATAAAAACGGATTAATAAGTATTATTTAATAAGTATTTTTCACATAGGTCAGATTAATGGTTTTTATGTGACAAGATATAGCATCATCGGCTTTTCAAATCAAAGTAGCAGGTAAATGTACATGCTGACACCAGGGCCGGTACAAGGGTGAGGCGAGCGAGGCACTTGACTCAGGTGAACGATGGAATAGGCGCCGAATTGATTGAACAATTAAAAAAATTGATTTTTTGTAAGTTTATCAATTTTATTTTCATAACAAAAATTACAAGGCCTTTCAAATTTTTTTACATGTGGGCCAAAATGTAATGGTTATGTATCGGCTATTTTTTGTGAGTGCGCTTAGCAACATGTTTTGAGTAGCAGGTCGCAAAAGATGTCGAGTGTCTTCTGAACTGCAATTCATACAAGCCGCTAAGAGTATCGTAAATTAAAAAACAATGGCTTTGAACCCATTTGTCTATCGTATTTTTTCGTGAATTCAACTCAATTCAATATTTTCATTTGAAAATTATTTGAATACACATATATTTTAAAATCTAAAAGCTAAAATGATGTCCCTGATTCTAAACTGGAAATTTTCTGGCTATCCCTAAAAAAATCTAAAAAAGAGTCTTGAATCTATTCCGAAAATATTTTTTTGAAATATGTCATTTCAGTGAAATCATATTGGAATACATTTTCACCCACGATTTTTACAACTATTGTACTATTACTGTGTTCTATGATTTTTTTTATAATATAATTAGCAATAAATCTATTCTGTTTCCAAATTTGTGTAATAACTTATTTTTGGTTAATATTATAATTAACGGAAGCAAAAAAAAACTATATAGGGGCTCACATTTGTCCTTTAGCCTCAGATGAGAAAATGTCTAGTCCCGGCCCTGGCTGACACTATTCGTTTTATTATCTCGCATCATTAGTGCTCATTACCAAGGTATAAGAAGCTATTAACACTTTGGTAAGTGTACTCATTTATTTTTATGTTCTTACACTTTAATGATCAGTCTAGTTTTGTTGGTGATAAGATTTATTTCAGTGGCGGCAGTAGTTAGCATAATAAAAATGGTAATCACTACTTTACCTAGTTTTGAGTTGTAAAGCGGTGATTACCTTCAAACTATGTCAACAAACTTTCTACACTATGGGCTGTCTTAATTACATATTATTTGGTATGAAACCTCTTTGTAACTCATTATTTCCATCTGAAACCACTTTAGCTGTGTTGACGCCCGTTTCGCCTTTTGTATGCGTTCGCGAACGACGACATACAGCGTTCGGAAATGCCCCCGAATTTGACAACAGTCAAAAGCGATCGGACCACGCCGAGCTCAATAAAGCTTTTACACAAGCACACGTGTTTTTGGATTCAGACCTAAGAACTAACCAGCACGCGTATCCCTACACGCAACATATTGATGATACATTTAAATTATCAAGCAATTGGTTTTGTTTCCAAAATAACTCGACGACTTTAAATTTTCTGGCAGTTATTCATGATATTTAAGAGCTTGAAAGTCCATCTGGGACTCCTGACTTTGAGCAATATTTTTACATTTAGATGATAGTTTACACTATAAGTCTAAAATATAATATATAATTAATGCATTTTTAAATGCTTTTTCTGAAAATATATCACGTTTTTGTCGCGATGTTTTGTTTCAAGTCGAAATATATATAACGTTTAAATAAATGAAAGATAATTACAAGAACGAAAGACGTGGCTCTCGGATCTTGGTATTGTTGAATTAGAGCGTCCATCGGTAATTGAATTTCGGGCCGTGGACGCACCCTCTTGTTTATGTGGAGCAGCAGCTCCATAACTTTCGTTCTCACCTAGGTTTTAATGTTGAATTATATATAAAACTGCAATGTTATAATGATTGTAAAAATTACCTGCTCGTGAGGCGACGCCAGTTTTAGAAGTACGGGCGTTAAAAACTTTCCAACGCATGTTTGAAGCTGCTCGTCCGTGTCGGCACTGCCTAGACGTAAAAACACACGCTCCAGAAGGACTGAAATTGAAAAAGTTGCATATGTCAATATTTGTGCAAGTTGGAATTTTTATGATTTATGAATTAAATTAGCGATATTATCAAACACAATGGTTATAGTGTATGCGGATTGATACTTTATACGAAGAATATGGCAGTGAATAATATGTCAATAGACTAGATGATTAGGCATTAAAAACATAGCATAAATGACGACTATCTGATGCGTTTTTATAAAAGAAATTCTACATAAATGTGTAACAATATAATATTAATTGTGCAATAGTTAGTTGAGTATGCTTAATGCAGTATTTATCGAATAACCTAAATCGTTAGCCGGATTGGTGACAACAGACTCATCCATCGCCGCCATTGTTCGTCGAATGTTTGGTCTAAGCGCTTGTTTTATTAACCATGGATGAATATAATGACAGGTGATTATTTACATAATTAAAATTTATTTAAACATAGATAAATTAAATTAATATACAGCAAAACTTTAAAAATAATAATCAAATAATTTAAATATAGTTTAAAAATTTTAATGTATTAAAAATATTATATTATTTCAAGCCAAATTATGGATTTAGAAACGTGCGACATAACATCAATATATAAAAATTATATATTTTAAAACCGTAATGTAAACTTCACATAAGAAGCCAATGCGCCATTGTCACGCCAGTTGCTGGCATGCCAGTGGCGCATTGCCTTCTTCAGTGACTGGTGTTAAGCGTTTACACGGTGCTAGTCACTGGCATCCAGATGACACTTATGACAGATGACACAGTCATCAATAACATCTTAAGTATGTATTGGGCACCTAAAGGTATCATGAACCGTTGAGCCTTGTAATATATTTATTTTTTGTATAACTTAGGATCAAAACACCATAATTTGTTGAAATAATTTTTAAATAATTTATGGCATAATTAGGTGCTCCCCCACATATTAGCAAATTTTGAAATGGCGCACAAAAATATCAGCCGCGGTGAAAGGGTTAGGCATTCATTTACTATATAAAACAACTGCATATAAGTTTTACAGCAATAAATAGGAACCACATAGCAAACCCGCAATAAAAAAAGTTGTACGACAAAAAATATGTGCAATATTTAGAATAAACAAACGTCCAGTAGTTGCTTTTTTAACAACACATCATGACTAAATTTTTATTTTTCGCCCAAGATTTAAAGAGAAGATTCTTAGTTATTGGAAAAAAGAATGTATTTATAGTTGATTTTATCAACACAGCTATTTTAATTATAAGCAATATTTTTCAATATAAATTTTAGGATTCTGCCAGATTTTATCTCAAAAATATTAAAGTAATCTTAGTAATCTAATTAGCATAGAGTTCCAAATTTATATAACATTTTACTTAAAATTTAATGTCTAGTAAAGTTAAAACACAATTTATTTTTACAACACAAGTGAATTATATAAGTTTACTATGTCAACATTAAGATAAATTATATTATTTTATTTTATTCAGAAATTTTTTTTTACTTAATAAATAAACATATATAAAGCGATAACGCTTTCTAAATTCACTCTAATAAATCGCACGTGTGAAAATTCCAGTTGATATTATAACATTTTTTCCAAGAAAAATGTCAATAAACACGTTCCTGTTCTGTAGAATTCAAACACAAGAGAGTGTGAAAGTGCGACTTTTTCACATATACTATTTGTTAAAGTCAAACCGTTACTGCGGAAAATGTGTACACTTCACCTATCGTTGTAAAACTCATATATGCGTTTATATTTCCTGGAGTTTTAGAAAAACATGTTTTTCGATTATTAGTCGTTCTATTTATCATTCTAAAGGTAACGCAGTATTTTCACGCATTTTAATAATTATAAGTCGGAAGTTAGAAATTGCTTTAAGGAAATAGAATCGAGAACAATCTTTCTGGCTACATCCAAAGCATTTGTGTGAATGTGTTTTAAGTGTAACAGCTGTACTTATTCCGTCTCTATGGACACACAGCCATTGATGGGTCATCCCTTATTTTTGCCGGCTCGTCGCTTAGTATTACTTTATCAGTGTTTTGAGCCACTGGAGTTATATTGTTTTTTATGTTCGTGTGACACATGTCAGCCGCCACATAATAAATAATAAAATATAATAGTATGTGAAAAACACTAGTATAGAAAATGAACTAATCTTGAAACGGTAACATAAAAAGGTTATCCGAAATTGTTTTGCAGTTTTTAATACTATTATTTACATAAAATAAAACTCTTCTGTAAATGGTATAAATATTAAAAATAAAATAAAATTATTAAGCCGCTAACACAAAGGTAAGTTGCCTGCAAGTCTGGCCACTCCTGTTATTTAACAATGGCAATGTAGAACGGCCGATAGTTTCCCGACAGTAAATGGATTGATCATAGGCAGTATTATATTTTCGCAAAGCTGTTCACAATGGATTTCGCCGTGTGGAAAAACACGAAACTGAATTGACCACGTGTCGGTGGACACGTTTGCGACATGTTCCTGTGCTTAATTTACAAAGGCATATCGTTGTTGAATATGACATACAAAGGCCTGTCGAATAAATAAATGAAGCGTCTAATGTTCTATGTTGGCAATTATTATTAATGTGGACTTAAAAAATAATATAGAAAAAAGTTGAGAATATGGCATTGACAATCATAATATATATGTGGAATCTCGTCAGGTGTATATTCACCTCAGTAGAGATAGGGCGTCATTTCAGCTTTTTCAATGGGAAGGGGGGGGGGGTTAAATTTGGCCAGTCAGTGGTCGTTTTTTTAATATTTAGATTTCATTTGGATTCATAGTATTTAAAATGGCAAGTTTTGTAAGTCGAAAAGTCTTCGCTGGCATGTCAAGTTGTACTATTGTCGGCTGTGATTACGATAGAGCGGCTAGGATTGCGCTGATGTGTTCTTGCGATGTTCTCTGGACCATTCGTTGATGTCTCTTTTTTAATGCGGTATCTGCTGCTGTGACTCCGTGGCATTTCTCCTCGTCTGTCTTCTGCGTCTCCAAGGAAGTCAATTAAGCTTTTTCCAGTAAGCTTCGCCCCAGACACAAGCGCGCCTTCATAACCGCGCAGCATCATATGCACGCTGACATAATCGCGTGGTGTCATTTGCGCGAATTAAAAAAAAATGTAGAAATAGAAAAAGGAAAAACAGATTTTCTATTAAAAAAAAAAAAAAAAGGGTGTACCTATCGATTAGAGGGCTAATGGTGGAGAAGTGTAGAACGGGATCTCAACTATATTTGTTATTAATTCGTTTTAAAATCTTTAGCTGCTTCTAATCTGCTGCAGAAGAACCTTTCTTTATAGATTTTAATACATGTAATTAATAAATTTATTGGTTATTTTGAATTTATAATATAGACTATAAAAAGTTATATTTTTAACATTTCAAGTTATGTAGTCATATTATGAATACGTTACATATTTAATTAATTGTTAATTACTATTAAATAAGTATTAAATGTTAAACACTGTTGTTGCATACTATTAAAAGCTTAAATTTCTTAAAAATATATTTTTATTTGATATGATATTAATTTTTATTTAAGGATTTAATTTAATATAGAAAAATAGACGCAAACAAGAATATGCATTTTCTTTGTTTTATGTACCTTCATATTGAACTAACTTAAACTTATTTCTACATATTTAAATTCCAGAATCCATATAAAAACTTTTAAAAAAAATACGTTTCTGATATTTGAATTTAATTTGTAAAATCTTAAATTTTATTTGTAATCTTGAATGTGGAGTGTAAAACCCGTATGTATGTAAATACATATAAATATGGTATATTATTTTTTTATAGTTACATTTGGCTTTGCGTTCCTGTTTTTTATACTCTCGATATTTTGCTGAAGATGTCCTTCAGAATTTTAAAAACACAGTAATCAAATGCAATCGTATCTCCTCTTTGCCCCTCGGTATATTTCATTTTTTTTATCAGAATTACAAATATGTTTGAAGATATGCAATATTTATAGAATAAAAAATATATTAATTTTGTTGAGTGAAAAAATAGTCATAAATTATAATATTTTAATTTTAAGATTGGACTGTCCAATACATACATTTTTGAATTAATGTATTATACGTAATATGCAATATTATAAATGAAAAATTGATTGAAAAACTAAACACAGTTTGAATTATAAATTTTAGAGTAGTTAAGGCTTACAAAAATATTTAATAAAAACCTAATTTAAAAATGATGTTGAATAATAAAGTGTTAATTCAGATATTTATAAATATTGTCTAATTTGTTCTAATTTATAACAAATGTGCGTAGACGTATTTTTTTTTACATATTAATACATTTTCCGAAGATAAAATTTCGGTTCGGTGATCATTACTCACAGGAAGATTGGTCACAAAGCAACTTGCTCACATGAAAATTGGTTACAAACCGATTGCTCATACGAATATTGCTTACACGTAACATCGAAAGGTAAGTTTTTTGAGGAAATGTGGGGGTTTTTATTGAAACTCGCGCACCAAATCACCGTAAACAAGGTAATTATAAGAATGAATGTGACAAAATACTGTAACTGAGTGTACCACCACAATAGCCGTCGTTATGCCTAAGGGGATAAATGAACATTTAAACACATTGTAAATACCCTCCATGCAAAGAAAAAATATTTTTTGGTTGCGTAATGGGTGCGGAAACAGTACACCACCGACGACAAAAAGCACAGTTTAGTCACATTTAAAACATTGCACAATTTGACATTCGAAAGATATCCATCAAGCAAATGTCAATTTCTAGAGGCGTTGACATATTTCGTTGGTCGAATAAACGAGTGCAACAATTGGCCGAATGGTCGCTGCATGATTATGATTCGTAAAAAAGCTTTCCGAGCCTATGATACTTGGCCGTTCTCCAAGACAGCAGACGGAAGAGGGTCAGAGATTGCCAGAGGAGTGAGAGAGGAACTAACATCGATGGACAGCAAGAGAAACGTGTCACACAAAGAGGAACATCGCCAGACTACGAGACCTTAGAAGACCATTCACTGGACATCATCCCACCGCCAGATTCTTCACCAGCGCTTCCAGAGAAAAAAACGATACTTGCCCACAATTGTTTGTTGCAATATACCGTTACAAGTTTCTACTGTCATTTAATTTCAATATTAACAAAATATAAAGTAAAACATCAATTGATTGAAATAAGATATTATTAAATAATCATACACTATTTTTTAAATATATCTATCCGGTTTTACAAAAAAAAAAAAATTTAAAATTAAATTAAATAATGATTTGGCAATTAGGTATCTTGATTTAAAAATTGCAAGCACATGGATAATTTTAATTATAAAAACGTTACGAAAGCTGCTGATTTGTTAAACTAAATATATCAATGAACAGTGATAGATACAAATATAATTATATAATAGCTGATCGTTAAAAAATAAAATAAAAGCAAATTAATGCAATATGTTTAATTATTATATAGTAGATATGTTTTTTTAACTCCCGCCATTGTACAAAATTCACAACTACTCTGAAAAGTGTTCTATTTGCAATGTTCAAATACGTAAGTAAATAAATAATTTCCCCAAATTTATAAATAAATAAATGAACAACAAAGCAAACGTTTTAATATCTTGCAAATAAAAAAATGTAAATATGTTTTAAATTAATTAAAAATAAAATACATATTACTTTATACATAAAACATTTATAGACATACATATAAAATCCAAAATATTTCAAATAGATATTAAAATAATATTATATAACCATCCTATTTAATAATTATGAATTATTTTATTCGTACATATTGAAATTCGGGAAGATTGAATATCTTCCTGAATTGTAGGATTAACTAAATAATTTGTACGCAATGAACGTGTATTGAAATTGAATAACTTTCCATAAAAAACTTACCTTTCTTTACAGTGTGAGTGATGTTCCGTTGTGAGCGATCGCCTTGTGAGCAATCGATTTGTAATCAATTTTCGTGTGAGCAGTTTTCTTCTAACTACGTTTATTTAAATTATATAAATAATTTTACAGACATACTAATAATATATTATATACATGTTACTGGTTTATAACCATTTACATGTTTCCAATTAGTTATCGGGGGCCTTTTGCTAGAACTGAACACCACCTAGTAAATCTTATGGTTATTATTATTTCAGTAAAAATCTTTTTTTTTTTAGAGAAAACATAATATTTGTACCATATAAAAAATCCCTGAATATGAAATAAAAGAGCCAGGATTTTTAAAAATATGGGGTATAGTAACACAACGGTTAGAAACAACTTAAGTAATAAGACGAAGACTCTGATTTCATTTTCTCAATTTTATCACAAAACAAAAAAATAATATTATTCAAAGTAAATTTTATTATTTGAATTAAATTACATTATTTGAATTAAATTATATTATTTGAATTAAATTATATTATTTGAACTATTGATTACATTTATTTTTTGAGATAACGAGGCACACTCACTTACAAAAAAATAAGAGAGTGTAACTCACGGGGAAAATGCCGATTCGAAGCCGGAAAAGCTCGTTCTCGACGGAAAACGTTTCGAAAATGGCGGTCCGCGTTCTGAGGGGTCGCGAGGGCGGGCGAGAGATGAGGGCGAGAGAGAGAGAGAGACGAGAGCGGCACCCGCGGCTATCTTCAGTCGGCGCGTAGCGAGCGCCGCCTCCCGGCCGCAGGTCCGCGGCGCGCGCCCCGCGCCCCCCGACGGCGCCCCCGTGGGCCTCCGCCCCCCAGGAATGCGCCACGGTCGAGAAACGCGCTCCGACACGCCGACGCCCCCGCGCATTGTCGACGCCATCTTGCCGACCACTTGTTACTGACGCGAGCAACAGCCCGGTCTCATGTTTTGAAGCCTGCACGTGCGCAGCACCACCATCATGATCGGGTGAGTTTCCACCGTCGTTTTCAATTTGTATCTACTACCTAGTACGTGTTGGCCACGTACACGTGTTGAATATAGTCGTACGTTACACACACCTGTTTTGTGTTGTGAATATGAATCTGTCGTTATTTAATCGACAACTTTTCTTTTGTGACCCAATTTTTTCAACTACCTATCAACTGGGAGTAAAATTATACTAACAAAAATATTTATTTAAAATAAAATATACAGGTAGAACGGAGGTCGACAAAGTGCAGATCTCCAGAAGTATTGAATGTGAAAATAGTTTATATATTTACTTTTGAGTAAACAAATATTATTTATAATGAGTTCTTATCTCATTTGGCCGCGCAATTTTATTTATTTTTAAGCTATACAGGTGGATCAGAGGTCAACAAAGTGCGGAATGTTTGAATAGCCACACGCGGCTCTTGAGGGTACGCGCGTGTGGCTATTCAAACCTCAATACAGGCGGTTCTCGACTTTCGTACCTAATTGGTTCCTGAATTGAACCATAAGTTGAAATGTACGAAGGCATATAGCGATGTAAGAAGTCATTTTTTTTAATATTAATCTTACAGTGGAGTGTTTTAGTATATCAATAAATAATATTCTATTGATTAATTCTGGTAGTTTCTTTATAAATTTACCACAAGATAGTGAAGTTGTGTTTGTCTTTTCTTTACTTAAAAAAAAGTAATGCAACATACTGTGTATTTTTCTATTGCCCTTCGTACTGATATAAGTATATTCTCCACTAGGCTCACATTTTTCCATAATAGTAAAAAATTAGCAAAATGCAGCAAGTCTAAATCTTATTAAGGAGTTCATTACCAGCTTCTTCTTTATTTAATGCGTGCAGCTAATTGACAAGAATGGAATAGCGTTGTCCGTAACGTCTCAAATTAGTAACTTTGAAGTTGCAGGTTCGAGCTCCAGCAGCGCTACTCGGATTTTTATTTTAATGAAAATGCACAATTACTTAAAACCAGCCCCAGCTGCAGTGACATATATTGATTATTAATTATATTACTCATAATAATTTTTAATTATTAATATACATAGATGTCACCGATTTCCAGACTTTCAGTTTGGTGGTTAATGCTTACTTGTAGGTAGGGTTTTTTTTAAACAAAAAAGGTGCTGGAACTCACTTCTTGTCAAGATTTTTACTAAAAAAATTATATTAAAATAGCATTTAAATTTAAAGCAGCTTTTCCTATACAACGAAGCGCATAAAAAATAAAATCAAATTTATCATATAGGCAAATCTAAAGTTAAACGAACAAATACAAGTATACAACTAGAGACTTAATGTAAAATAAAATTGTATTTGAATAAAAGTTTATAGTGATTTCCAAAGTCTTGTCAAATTCTCGTCTGACAAATCGTCTCGATTAATTTTTTTAGTGTTGCTGTTTATGGCGTAATGAAAACTAAAAACAACAGATCAACGTATTTTAAAGGATCAAAAAGTATCAAAGGTGGTCCGAGGAGTTTGATGAACAAAAGTGCCGAAACTGTATTGGTCTTGAACGAAGCTCTTATTGGGGTAATAATTAGATTCATTTGCGAAAACCCGCGTTCACGTTCACTTGAAAAAATGGGAATAGAATTCAGAGCATATATCAAACACAATATTTTTTAAGGATGTCCTTTTGAAAATGTATTAGCAAAATCCACATTTAATTTCTTTCATTTAGTTGTAGTCTGACTGACATGTTTCTAATTTCCATCTTACCAAATGTGAACTACACATCAATATCTTCAAGTCAATATATTTGGTCAAATACGAGAGTCCAAAGTGCAAACTAAACATTTTTGCTATTTAGCATCATTTTTTCAATTGAGTAGTGGGTTAATTTATATATATTTGTTTATTTCTCAAGCTCTTTAAAGCTTGCGGTGGAAAGTCACCGAATTTGACGGGTTGTCGACACCGCCACTTGACAACTTTAAAAACTGCTTCATTGAGTATAGGCTACGCCGTATAAGTTGATGACTAACTTTCTAAAGACCGGGGTTTGAATATCATATGAACTCGATTGTTTTTCTACTTTTATCGTGTCTAGCAGATCAGAAGCAGTGTTTATTATATAATTATGATCGATCAACACATATGACGTTTTTATAGATTTTATTGTTCTCACAGATATATGTATATCGTGATGATTAACTAAAGTCAGACTAAGTCGTACTTATTTTGTAGTAAATTATAGACTAAAAATTTATAGCGAATAGATAATATAATATAGGCATAAAATAAAGGTAATTACAACTGAGAGTTATTGTCAAGAAATCGACAAAATACATAAAAAACTGCGTTGATATATTAAAATAATTATAATAATATGAATCAATCAGTTGCATAGCTATGGGGAGGGCGGGGCGCCCCGGGCGGCACTTGCATGGGGGCGGCATATTCGCGATGAGATCGTCTAGTGTAGTTCTTAACCCTATATGCACTAAAATATATAGTATATATATATATATCCACGAATAGCACGAGGTTAACAATGATTAATTTATTATTTTAAGAAATGCTGATATTATGACACCTGCAAAAAATGTTTGGGAATCAATATTTTTTTTAAAGTTGGCTATAAATTCTTGTAGATATACATATTTAAATTGAATTGCGGTATTAATTTATTATTATGATAAAAATATATTTAATGACTGCATTTTTAGTTTACACTATTTTATATAATATACATATGTATATAAATATAGAACCACAATTTTATTTGTTAATTCTCAAGGGAAGCACGACACGAAAGGGATTTCCCCACTTCAAAAATAAAACGTCAAGCCTAATCCATAATACCAAAAATAGACTTATGAGATTTGCATATTTTAACAAGTGAGAACCAACTTTGATAATATAATCTTTGTACTGTACAACAATTATTCTTAAAATAAATTTACACAGATAAAAATTGTATAGCATATTTATATATTGTCGCCCAACAGAGAAATATTTAGTAAGTAATGTAAACAGATATTGTCATTTCCGTTCTCCGTCCATAAAGTAATATTAGTTTATTGGGAAGCTGACTTTATATTTTTCGGGCTATTAAAAATACGATGTCACTGAAAAACTCAACGATTGGTATGAAATTAAACCGGGGCACTTGGAGAGTTTATGACGTCACATACGAGCAAGTTTGCACATTTTGTAAAACGTTTTCAATTAGGCAAATTAAAAATTGTCAAAACATCGAAGCGAAGTGAACCAGAGTGGAAGAGAAACAGAAACGTCGCTCGCGCCAACTCACCTTTGGCAACTTGGGAATTATCGCTCTTAAGATGGTACCAAACCGCAAGACTGACGAGCCCCAATGTTTCGCCTTTGGGGGGAAACTGAAGGATTCCACGGGGAGATTCCCCGACGTCAAAATCACTGTTCTGTGACTAATTTGTGGTCCGGGTTTGCGCAATATTCGAACACTTTGCGAATTAAGAAGTTGCCGGTGTGTGCGCGAGGAGAGCAGCGCACGCTTGATCTCTAATCTTTTAATCGCTTGCCAATGTGGGAAGAAAGGAAAGTTAACTCATTATTAAAATGGAATATTTTTATAAGTGAGCTTCGTCGCGTAGTAGGTACATATATACATAGTAGGTACGTATATATGTATATAATAAAGGGTGTTTTATTAGAGGTATAGAACTTTAAAATTAAATAAAACACATAAAAATCGTGGCAATGGTCATGATATTGGTTTTATTACAAAGATAATTTTATACTATTAGTGTTTAAATATGATTTCTGGTCAAGCGGCACGAGCTGGATCTTGTAAGTTCGTAAACCAAGATATTTTTGCAAAATCTTCCATGAAGTGAATGGACACAGCTACAATTACTGTGCACGATGGTGAATCGACTCATTCGGGTCCTCGTCAATACTACGCTTTACAGCAGAAACAACTTCTTCGATGCGCACTGTACGACGTCTCTGCGGATTTGTATTAAAAATTAGTAAAAGTTGGTAGCTAATACTTGAAAGACTTGTATTTGAATCCCATATGAACCCTATTGTTTTCTAATTTCTATCATGTCTATGAGATAGATATCAGTGACTTAAATATAATTCCGATTTGTCATCACAGATTAGGATTTTTTAGATTTTGATGAATGATTTAAATAAAATGGGCTAGGTCGTGCATAATAGCATTTATTGATGTAAATTGTTTTATTTATTTAATTAATTAATTTGCATTCAATTACGATCATAGTGATCTAACAACTTACTCCAGCGCGTCAGGAAGGTTCAATAAATAGACAATACATTGCATAATACATAGTAAGAAAAAAACGACTGGTCTATGGTTCTTCGTGCACAATCTGTCAACCTTTTTCACAAGGGCTACTTTTGTCCATTTCCAAAGATCAGGAAATGATATTGTCTTGAGAATCAGATCAAAAATACGTTTTAGAGGAACAGAGAGACTGACTTCGCAACCCTTTAAAATTAAATTGGGAACCAAATTAGGCCCAGAAGAACGCCCCCGTCTTCAACCTATTAAAATATGAGTCAGTACAAGAAGAAAGAAGCAATTGAGCTGAAGGCAAAGAGAATATTGCGCGTAACCGTTCGCAATAGTCTTTAATTTTTAATATAGCTGATTTATAGACTTTGATTTCAGTCTGATGTCCTCAATACTTTCTTACCCCATTGTGACGCATTGGGTATTACATAACAACGTAACAACGGAAGATTTAGATTTTAAATTATTGAAAATGTTTTTTTTTATTATAGTATACAGTTTATGTAAATTCAAGAAGATTATCAACTGGGGTCATAATCTGAATATGTGTAGTTAAGGGCGGAGCCCCAGCCTCGCCGATGCGGAACACCTGATTTTAACCGGGCGCATGCCGATAATTACTACAATAATGTATGCAAGCTAGTGTGAAGGGCTTAAAACGGAATTGTGGAGACTGTTTGATAGGCCCAAGCGTTCCAGGCATAATCCATATTCAATTTCCTGCCTGTTTAATAATTAACATTAAAGCTAAAAGCCTCAAGCCATGAGTGGAGATGAAGCGGTGTTAGCAAATTAGAACCGCTCGCATAAATGTGCAATGATATTAATTTGAGCCATCGGCCCGTTGCCGATAATAGTTCTATTGCAATTCTACATACTTACCTATTTATAACTAGGATTTAATCAAAGCCTAGGTTAATTAAAATCAAAATCGATTGTATTGAAACATATTTACTGTAGTTTAGTTATGACGCGAATTCAAATAAAATTGAATATAGGTTCTTAATTAATTACTGAACAGATTTTAAAGCTGTGAACTATATTGCAAAAATGTAGTTAAAAGTGTATTGTTTGGTTTAGAATAAAATCTCAGCGTCAGGAGAAGCAAAAAACGTGTCTTATCGCAGATGATGAAAGAGGCTTATGTATGGTAAAATATGAAAATCTTTTTGTGCTTGTAAACGTATTATATATTATATCTTGTATTTTTAATACGAAGCGTAACTATTACACATTAATACATGGTTGTACATTCTTGACTCTTTGATCAGAATATAATAGACTGAAACCGCTTTATTGTATTGCGGGATAAAGCAAATCTTGCTGAATTAAATTATAAACCGCTTCTCTGTTTTTGCACACTGCATATAAGCCATGAATAATATTAAACGCGTATGAATATTGTTTAGCTGGTTAAACTTTCATCTGAGAGTATTTTTTATATTATAGTCAAAGAATGTTTATAGTGATGTATGAAAGGTTAAAAAATAAATTACTGTAAGAAACCAAAGTTTATTTTTATAAATTTATTTATTTTTTAATCACAATAGTTTTGAAATTAGCCGTACAATTTGTTCAATAATGAATAAATGTACCGGTGCGCAATATTGCGTCACGTAAGCTTCAAGCTATCTCGTAGATCGGGTTGAACTCTTAAGATTTCGGTGATTGCTTAGCTGTAACTGGGTGCAACTTCAGCAAAACGTTTGTTTATTCCAGTTGGAAACGAAGTGATTGTTTTGGACGAAGTAGCTGATTTAAGCTTCTGAATAAAATGGATCGGTGTTACACAAATCTTAATTAGATCTGCCTATTATTTGACACAAATTCGTAAAAATATATCACATTTAAAACCTTTATTGCTATACTAAAATCAATTAGGAATAATTACAAAAAAATAAAAAATATATTTTTAATAAATTCAGGCAACTTTAATAAAATAAAATTAGGTTGATAAATAATACATATATTTGTTAGTTTTGTTTTCATTTTACTGTAATTCTTATTTTTTTTTTAATTAACTAATAAATATTTTAATAGTATTTATTATATTTTTCTAAATGTATACGTATTATATTTATAATTTTAATGTATCAAATTGTAACTGCAGAATGAGTTATTTCTAATTCATACGTTAATAAAAAATAAAAAAATTAAGGGAATGTCTCACGCTTCTTTCAGTTTTTAATCGTCTGATCAATCTCGATTAATCGGGGCGTAAATGTTTTTTTTATTATCGTCTACTAAATGTATTGTTAGACTTTTATTAGATTTAAAATCGGTATAATTTGCCAACTGCTTTTGAAACTGTTAATGGATACTGTCTTATAGATAGCCACCACGGATAGCATTTGTATTTGTATAACATCGACACACATAAATTATTCCGTCGCAACAATTTGGGGTGGTCCAGACAAAACTATTTACGATACAATTTATCAACATATTTTAATTGTATAATAGGTATTTAATTGTCGATCTTTCACTGTTTTGAGGTACCCCAGATAGTTATATATTTACTTATAATATATTTGTAATATATACATATATAACTAAAGATATAAAAAACATTACATTATTAAAATATTTATTTTTAAATTTAAATTTTTGTGAATGATTTCTATACAAAATAACACCAATAAATTAAAGAGTACAAAACTAATATAACAAAAAATATTTAATATTAATTTTTTTAATATTGAATGTCTCTGTATTAATATGAAAAAATCCACAAAATCCAAATAATATATAATAAATATGTAAAATAAATAAACCAAATTTAATAATAGAAAAGTGTTAAAGGAAATATATTTAAACATAATTAATAAAATTCAAAATAGCTCCGTTAATGAATTCTCTTGTTGTCGACCAATGAAAAGTAAGCATTCGAATACAAAACAAGATGGCCGACAGTAACGTGACAACAGTTGTAAATAATTTTGCTACGCGACAATAATTTTTATTATTTTGGCATGTGCGTTGTTCGATTTGACTGAATATAAATAATCGGATTGCAAATTAACTAGGTATGTTATAATTATAAAAATTAAATATATATACGTGTGTAAGGATTATAAGAATACATTGATTAAACTAGATAACAACCATACAACAATCTTCGTAATGAAATCTTCAAATTTTGAATTCCCGTCGACGGACTCCGAGGCCAAAAGGTGAGTTTGTCCTTTTACAATACATAAAAATAATCATTGCTTCTGATTTATTGCACATATTTGTTAGATTTGACAATTTTAAATTAACCAGGTACATTTTAAACGTTAACGTGTAATATATCCTTAGTATGTATGAGGATTGAAAGTTAATGTCGATCAAATCGGCGCTGTCGCAGTGGGAAAGCTATATATTATATATCAGCCAATGGACAGCTTATAAATGTGTAGTTTCTTCTATGTTATCTAATAGACGACATATTACAAAAATTATAAATATATTATTGCATACCTAGAATAATCGACAGCCAAAATATCTACGAGTTTATTTTTATTTATTTTTAATCCGATGTGGCAATTTTTTTTCTGTGCAATCATTTCTCTTTTGGAATAGCCAAATGCAGGATATTCAGTTACATCAGACATAATTTTTTTTTAAATTTATTTTTTTGTATTAAAGCAAATCGTAAAAATATATATATTTAATTTCTATTTTTATTGAAAATTTTCGGGGTTTTTTTTATAAATTTTATATTTTTATATAAATATTATATCATTTATTCATAAGCGTATGTAGCTTAAATAAATGTATGTAAGGATTTATACCTAAATTTGGCAGTATTAAATTTATTTGAAGGGAAAAAATAGTGAAAATATTATGCCTTCGTCATCGTATTTGAAAACCGCATTAAAATTTACATCTCGTATAAATAATAACGAATATCAAAGTAGTGGGATCCTCGTCCTGAAATTCCAGTATTTTTTATTATTCTGTTCCGCGTATTTCACGAGCATTTTTGATTCAGTAAACACTATTGCATATTTAATGAAGCGTCCAGCGGAAATGAAAGCAGTGTAGCGAAGGGAAATTTTCCGGAATATTTATAAACAGAGTCCCTTCCGTTGTTACTCACCTTCAAACATGTTTGAACTTTCACAATATGAATAAAATAACAATAATGAATATTCTTTAATCCCGTGTGCATACATATGTATGTAGTATATATGTATGTAAAGACCTACGCTCACAGACGTAAGGTTATCCGTGGGTTTTATTTATTCTGGCATTAAGGGTGAAAAGGGAAGATAAATATTTTTTTTTCCTTATCGCTGAAAAGTCGTAAGAGACGAAAAATTCTTTTGGTTTCGAATATTTTTAGGGAGATCGAAGAAGTCATCGCGGAAAGTTTCCAGCTTTTCTTGCTCGATGTCCGTTCACGTTCGAGTCTGGCACAGAAATTCCTTTTCGCCCTCAGCAGACCTCAGGGGGTTGGTTTTAATTAATTTGCACCGTGTCACTACCCCCGGGGGTGAAGCATTAGGCGAATCGCGACCCTTTGACGCGGGTTCGAGGGGAGACAACTCAATATGTCGACCGGGAGAGCGCTTCGTATTATAAAGGCTCTATTAAAATGCCTAGCATATTTTTTTTATCAGCCGCTTGTTATACCATTACTTTTTTGGAACGTTAGAATTAGTCATAGAGTACTCAGACCGTTTCCAATCATACAACTTGACAATAAATATATATTTGAAACTATGTAAAATACTACAAAGTTATTATTCTACATACAGCGAACATTGGTTTATGATCGTTTGAGTTATGCATAAATAATTTTGTGGATGTAATAATGAAATTTGATATTCATTTACAATATTTACGAATGCTATATTAATTTATTATTTGTATAAAAGTACGAAAATAATAGATAAATTGAATATGATGTAATTCAAAGTGCGATTCCATTATCGATGTGCTTTAAATTTTGCATTTTAGCAACAAACTAAAGCTACTTATTAAAATATTAATAAATACGAAAGATAAACTACGAATTATCATTATAATAAAGCTCATATTTTGTAGAAAATTGCAATGTTCTCCATTGTTTTTATTTATTATATTATAATTTTGTAGTGTTTAACCAAATTATTGTGGGTAATGTATAAAAGCAAATTACATTCAACATAAAGTATTATTTGTAGTAGTTCGCGTGTCTATTGTGCTCGACGGTATTCGGCATCATTGTTATAATTGCGGAAAACGATCCTCGCTTCAGGTTAAGCGCAAAATCAGGCTCATAAAGGGTTTCTAAGACGTGAGATATAATCTCATTAGAGTATTACGTTTGTTGCAGAAGTGCTGCTCTTGACGTGTTTGAAATATGACGTCGAAATGATTACGTGAAACGCTGACTGCAGTTTGATGAAAATTCGATAACGTGTACGTGCTTATGTTTAATGTTTATGTTCTTATTGTGTTACTTTAAATTTTATCACATACATAGAATATCATTTTTTGTTTGAATAAAGTACGTATGCTATATATAAATGCGTTAATCTATAGCTTGTACTGATTGAATTTTGGATGGGGAAATTCAAGGGTTAACGCAACTAACCACGGGTTAACATGCAAAATAACTACTTTGCCTGTTTCGGTCAGGATGATGAAGCAATTTTATTGCCAGAAATCCTATGTACATATTAGGATATACTAATATATGTATGTATGTATGTGACTTGTTCATTTTTGCACCAGTGAATTTTCATTAAGTAAATTTATTTATTCTATATGAGACCCATTTATTATTTAATTTATTATAAATTATATAAAAGTATATTTAAATATTTATACATTTATTATTGATATATTTCTATATATTCATGCTTAAAAATCCGGTTAATTGATTATGTTGCATTGGAACTATTTTGTTATATTTTAAAACGTCAGATAAGATAAACTTAAATTATGTAGGAATGGTACTGAGGAATGTAACATAAATGGTAAATAAATGTAGCAATTAGTGTAACTTAAAAATTAATTGGAAAACAACTAGTAGTCCAAAGTTTTTAACCTTTCATAAATCTGTGCCTTTTCATGCTTTTTCATAGAAGAAAAAGTATTGGTAAATTTTTTGTGTATAAGAAATAACCTTCGTATTAACAATTAAAAGTATTAAAAGTCAGTTTACTGTAAAACCATTGATAATATGTTATTCGTCTAAGCTTATAAAATTAAACATTAATTCTTAACTATTAAAAAGTATCAATGAATGACTTTTATATCCATAAATAATATTTTTAGATCGGTGATAATTACTTATGTTTAATTCCTAGGCATTCCAATATCTTTCAGCGCTTTAGTCCTAATACTTATCCGAGTAGTCGTGATCTTCTGAGTGGTCTGCTAAAATTCGTTTTCTGTCTTTTTGATTCTTCGAACCATCGACACATATTTATTATTATAATGCTCAATAATTTTTAATTTTTTGATTCCTAATTTATGTCGTCATTTCTAAACATAATTCTACTCCAGCTTTCAGGAAAAAGCCAGTGCTTTAGATATTCAAATTATATGTGCATTGTCAGCATAATACATTAATCTTCTCAAGGATTTATATTATCTTTTTCATTAATAATTTTAGAGCGATCTTTAACAACAATTGGCAATAAGGCATCCCTTTGTAGCTCTTCTGTTAAAATTATCAAATTGTTTGAATATTCGCCTTGGACTCTAGAACTTTGCTAATCGATTAGCGTACATCCATACATATATCCTTACAAGATTAACGATCTTTTGTGGTGTACCCATCTCTAGCACTGTATACCACAATCGATATTGTTGACAGAACAACAATGTTATAGATTATAGCCATATTCTAAGATGATCTTACAATCCAGGTCCTAGAGTGTTGTCCCTTTTTAAATGTCCAGAAAAAATCCCATCTTTGTTTTTCACTATCTACTGACTCACATATTAGCATCATAGACAAAGTGACAAAGTATTTAGTTCAAATTAGGACCATTAGTGTTTATAAAATATATTAATGATTTAATAAATTATATAGAAACATGTAAAATACATACTGCAGGCGATAAAGATATTTTAGTTAATTTTATAATAGAAATATTAAATAATATAGACATTGAAAAATAATTTAGTCAATATTCTAAGTATATAATAAAAAATAAATAGTAGAAAAATATGTATAATATCAAGGATAAAAAATGTGTTAAGTAACAATATCTAAAAAAAACTACAATAGTATTATATTGCTATACTTCATCCTCAGTGTAAATATACTTAGCCTATCTAATGGTTAAGACAATATTGAAAAAAATACTAAATAGTACAATAAAAGTAGTTTTAAATAAAAAGAGATTTAATAGTTTGAGGAATTGATTTAAATAGTTGGATGTTTATCATAAAAAGTATTTAATAAAAAACAATTTTCGTTTGCGCATTAATCCGCTCACCATTTTTAATACTTTCTTTAAAGACGTTAGCCCAATTTGTTATAAAGGGGTAAACACAATAAAAAGCTACCAACTAAGTAATAGAACACCATATTTTAATTTATTTTAGATAATTTATTGTCAATATTTACGATATCAATTATTAAAATTATTGTAAATCTTTAAATTCGTTTTAACGAAGTAAACAAAATTACCAATTTACAATTCAGTTGGACATTAGTCTGTGAATTAGCGACATATATTATGTTAATTAAAAATTATTATCACAGTTTTCAATTAGTATATGCCAATATACACAACCTGACTTGATTATATTTTAAATATTCATCTGTGAGATTTTTAAAAAAAATAGAAAAACCTAATGAAATTAGAGTTGATATTTATATATTTTTTTCTAATTTGAAATTATCTGTTAATCAGATAAAAATATTTTTAAAACAGTGTACAATATTAAAACGGTTTTTTATTTACATAGTTTCAAAACTGTTTTTATTTATTGATTATGGTCGCTTACTTGCCTCGATAAAGCAAATATAATAATAAGTCCGTAAGGGTATTAGTCACCGACTTATACCATTGGTTTATCGTGCATGTATTGTTGCTATACAAAAAAATAATAGAGTTTTTGATTAAAAAAATATATCAATATTTTTCATACAAAGCTGGCAAATAAAAGCATTATTAATGATAGAAGGGCATTATTGAAAGTTTGATTTTTCTTTTAATAAATATATGATTCTTAATTTAAATAGGGTTTAAAAGTATTATACAATAGGATGATAAATTGAATTTCTAACCATATCACAAGAGTAGCTTAGGAATAATTATTTTATATTAAATCATATGATTTTCTTTAAGTGGAATTAAATAAAATATATCTTGCAGAATTAAAAATAATAATATCCTGCAATTTCAAAAGCAGCAATGATTATTCATAATTCCCTTTGAACAAGAGCATTTATTTTACTGGAAGTAAAAAATATACATAAGCTCTGTCTCTTAAACAAATAATTAAAAGTAAATTTTGTGAAATAGAATTACAAACATTACACTGAATATTAATTTATATTGTAAAATTATGCAATCACATATATTTAATTAAATTATTTTTGTGAGCTTTTAAGTTTCACTACTAAAATTTTTTTCAATATATACTATTATTATCACATATGTTTTTCAACGAGCTATCTTAAAACGTGACTGCTTTAAGTTGACAGGGTACATTTAAACCTAAAGTGTTCTACATTACTCATTTAAGGACAGTAGTACACATTGGGAAGACGCAAAATTAAAGGTGGGAACATTTAAGGGAGGTTGGGATTTAAGAGGGGGGGTAGGTAGCGGAATTGTGTTGACGCACGTCGGATCCCTTTATATTTGTTTTCGATTAGAAGTAAATAGGTAGGGCTTACTTGCGAGTTTTTCCGTGTAACGGCGTATAACGGCGAGCAACAACCGTTACCGGCACACCAGCCCATGGGATACATTATTTGATGGCTACGTTTGCACATTCTACTACTACCACCACCACTACCACCACCCAGGACCCTCCTTCGGTCCAACGATTGATTTTCCACGTTCATACATGCCTATGCCGTACGTGCGTATGTATGGAGTATGTACGTACATATGTATGTACGTACCTGAGAGTTTATTCCGTACGAAAACATTACTTAAGACCGAATATACCTAACGGACCCACCCGACGCACTCACACTATCGATAATATGGATTGTGTGTATGTGTAAAAATAACTTTTGAAAAGTGTTGGTCGTATGACACTGGGATGGGTAAAAAACAAATCAACTGAAGCTTAAGTAAGCGCCAAACAAAAGGATGAATCTCTTTAATATTTATATTTTATTTATAATGCAATTTTATATACTTCTTATTTCAAATATTTTTTTAAGTTTCACCGACACAGTAATTTTAATTTAATTTATAGAAAAAGTTTCAAAGAAACTTTTAACAGGCGAGCTTTAAAAAATCCAAGAACTGAATTTTTGGTAAAATATTTGCGAATGGATTTGGATTGCTTTAAAATCTAATAAGACTGCAAATAAACTGCAGAGATTTGTGACCTATTTGTCAGAGTGCTTATTTTTATATATTGTAAAGCTAATTAGTAACAGATTATTTTTAGTGTATAACAATTTTATGATACGTATAGTTTGTGTAATTACTATAAATACACAATGTCTTTTTTGCGTCTGTAAAATTCAGTCGTCTTCAAAGGTTGATTTGAAATCTGAATGTTGGACGCTGTAGCTGGACAAGTGTTTAAGCATAGAGGGAAGCGGCTGCTTTCTTGAGTCGATGCTTGGTGTAGCTCTCCTCGATGAGAGTTCGGATAAATTCTCATATGTCCCATGTCGGAGGTATTGATGAAGGTTATTGTTGGAAGTAAATTCGGAATGTACATTAGTGTATGATATGTGCAATGTATGAGCTTATATACACTTGGTCGAGATGGAGGAGGTTCTTTACTTACCTATTCTCAGCGCGACGACCAATTATGAAGATTTAGAAATGTTATTAGAATTGTATATTTTTATTATCCTTCTTAAATAATTGTAGCACGACCGTTGTTGTTAAACAGGTGGAGATTCGACAACACCGTTAGCACGTTCCACGGCCAGTCGGTACATGTCAATGTCAAACACTATTTTATGTTGAATCTAATCCTTACAATTATTATGCTAACAAGCGGTTCAAAACCACTTGTTAGCAAACCTTGTTAGGCGGCCCTCTACTTTCGTACATAATTAGTTCTTAAAAAAATCCATCAAAAATTGTATTTTAAAATATTTATTAATAATATATAAAAAATATTTATTTATCAATATAACTAATTGAATTAACGAGGTGTGTTTAAGTGCTTTTAGGTGTTTTTTTTTATAAACTTGTCAAGAGTTAGTTGAATACAATCTTTTCTTGATATAAAGCTCTATAACATTCTGCGTCTTCACGAAAACTAAAATTTTACCTATTCTACCAAAATATGAACTAATAATAGTAACCAAAAAAAATGCGATAAGGAAAATCGATTATAAATTCTAAATCTGCTAGTGATTTACGCATCCATCGAGCATTTTCTGTTAAGTTTGGCACAAATTCTTTAAATTATATGCAATAATTGCAAATAAATTAAAAAATATTTTTTCAGTTAATTCATGCAACTTTAATCAAATAAAATAAAGTTAATTAAAAATACATATATCATATCATTATAAAATTGTTATTTTGGTTTTTCTTTAACATGCTTCTTATTTTTCTTATATCTTAAGTTCACTCATTATATTTTTATAAATGTATATGTATCAAATTTATAATATTCAGTGTATCTAATTGTAACCGCAGAATGAGTTATTTCTTACTTTTGCGAAATTACATAAATGAATAAAAAAAGTAACGAATTGCCACATCAAAAATAACTTTATTTTACTCCATGTTAGCTCGACACAATTTTCTATTTTTTTTTTAAGATTGAAAGAATAAAATAATAAATAGGTATTATTATTTTTATTTTTAGTCCAGGAAATGGTTTCTTTATTTACACTGTTATTGTTTTAGATATTAAATTATATCTTTTTGAGAATCCTTGGCAATTTCACAGTTCAATTTCTGTAATAAATCGTTTAATGTCAAAAATGTACTTATTTTATTTTTGACAGACAAGGTCAAATATTTCAATTTTTGTTATTTATCATTTATGGTGAAAGTATTAATATTTTTGCCCTGAAGGGACAGATAAAGATCATTCAATTTCGTGAATCCGCCAAATAAGCTATTTAAAAATGTAAATGAACTGATACGGAATATTCAATTAAAAATATAAATTTTACAAAGCTCCTGTCGTTATTTTTTTTTTATGCAAGAACCATCTAATTCAAGTGAGAAATAACCAATATGTATCTTTACTAACCATTGTTAGTATTGAATAGCAAAATTTTAAATAGGTTTGCTTATAATGGTGAAGTTTTTTACTTCTTGATTAAAAATACATTTTATTAATAAAGAAATGTTTTTGATAAACCAATCCAGTGATTAGTAATTTTAATTGATGTTACTGCTTATTTTACATACCCTATCATTAATTCATACTGGTAATATATTTCTCTTATCAAAAATTTTAATTGATAAATTTATATATCATTTCTTATGTTACAGGTAGTTAAATAGTAGATACTCCAAAATCAATAAAATTAAATGGTTTGGATCCTCTATTATCTGATCCAAATATAAATATAGTATAAAAGCTATATAATAATTTGTCTTAATAATTTTTAATTTTAATAATTCTTCATTATGATGTTTAGATGTAGTAGTTTAGTTTTATTCCTGTGAAAAATACGCAAATCGCTTTATTGACCTTATCCATGTTAGTTTGATGTTTTTTTATGGAAATTAGTAAAAAACTATCTAGTTTTATTTTTAGAAAGCATTTATGCTGTTTTATACGTTAAAGCACTATCCATATTATAACTAAAATAGTTCATTTTATTATTGGTATATTTTATTGTGATATGGATTGTAATTATATTTAAATTAAAACTAACACAACATGGTTTATAAACAAAACCTAGATCAGAATTTTTAATATAGTACGAGTCATATTAGGTAACTTTTATGCTTCTCTATCGCACCTTTAATTTTTTTTATTGATTTTCTAACTTATTTGTCTTTAGAAAGTTCGTAAAGTAGAAATATCTCCAATAATTAAAAAAATATCTAAGGCTCTTTAGTCATAAATTAAATAATTGAAAAAGAGCTATAAATATAGCTATTTTTATAATATGTACTATTTATATTTTCGTTGATATTTTTATAAACGTCATAAAAATACTTCAAAAGTTATGTATTACCCCATTAGATAGCCACTTGACACATTGTATAATAAATCTCTTCTATAACGTTTATTTATCCATTTCCTTTACATTTTATCATAATTTTCACACTTTTATGAATTATGTCCGAATCTAATCGAGTTCTAATAATTAAAATAATTTTGGATTTTTCATATAATAATTAATTTCATATCTCGATAGCTATACGAATTTTAAAAGGGAAAAAAATACTGGAGAAAGTCGATTTTATCTTTTCTCTGCAAAGTGCAAGAGCTTTTGTGGTGACGTGACGTAGTCACATTATAGGGGAGGCGAGGGTGGTGACTCCGAGTCATTGAAATTCAAATATCACGTTTTGAGGGTGACTGTCGGATGTGGCAATTTCCCGAGAAGCCTACAGCGCTACGGAAACTGTTAGCGTCGACTGACCGACGCCTTTTGAGCCAGACGTCCTTTAATTTCTTTCCCTAGCGACTAATAAATCGCAAAAAATATATATTTATGAACTTACGTACGTATCGGTTTGGTACAGTTTATACCGAGTGATGCAAAAGTAAATTTCCAATTTTATAAATACGAAAGCAGCGATACATTGAGAAATTGTCACAATTTATCTTCGTCTATCATTTAAAGTATCAAACTTTTAAATCTAAGAGAAGTACTGCTTGTTGTTTGAGAGAATTTAGAGTAAAGTTCTAAGTTATTAACTTATTATTAATCGTTCATTAACCTTCAGCTACGGAGAGAGTTCCCTAAAGAATAGCTTGACTGGGTCTATTTGACACGAGCGATTCAGTTTCTTTAGTGAACTGAACATGCAACGCCTTTTGTAAAAAAAACGGTGAGAAAACGCATTCCTTAATACAGTTAATTTTAATAAGGATTTAGAAAAGTTAAACTTTTTTAAACTCCATATATACTATTAGAAATAAGTAGCCGGTTGAAATCAAATGTAATAAATCCCGGTATTAGTGAAGATAATTCTGAAAATTGCATGATCAAGTTTCTGTAGAACTTTTGAATATTCGATGCTTGTATATAATTGGTTAAGAAGCACTAAAAAAAGCACGGTATTTCATTGAGTATATAACAGACGAGGCATGCGTCATGGTACGCGTTAAAAACGTCACAAAAAACAGTTATGTATCGCTCATGGAATTCATCTCGCTTACAAAAATATTTCAGCTTATCTCTTAGAATGATACTGTAATTGTTTACACTGTAAACAATTAGCTAAATAAATAAATAAAAAATGTTTATATAATATAAAATATTATGCCACCGTTGAAGTTAGTTCACCAAAATTATTGTGAAGGTTTTATTTAGTTACATCTTTTCCAAAAATAAATTTTGTTAACGGTATCGTGAATTCTGATTAAAAAAGATGAACGTTAGTCTGTCGATTTCCGTCGGCGTGAGAATCGACTCACACTTGGAGCCATTGTTCTCAAAGGTGTCCTTATACGCGGAGAGGAAATTGAAAAGGTTGTAGGGCAAATCACCGCCGGTGAGAGAGGGCTTACGGGGCTTAAGAAAAGACCAATGTGTGAAGTACGTGCGTCGAAGGATAAAGTCCGCGTAACTTAAACCCCCTTTGTTGGGAAGCACGGCTGGATGGTTGGCGTACGGACGGATTTACAATCGGGCTGCCCCGTTCGAGGGGATTCGGCTTTTCAATGGGGCCCGTGGTTATAAAGCGTAACAGAGAAGCCAGGGCCGGATCGTAAAAAACCACTCACCTGCGATGCCCCGTCTACGACGGCCGAAATCAAGTATAAATTTAGATCCGAAACACTTCTTCTCACTTCTTTAAGGGGGCGGATCGCTCGAGAACAATATGTTAAAAGGACACTTTTATAATGTACATGGTAATACCATCGCTGAGTAATGAGTCAGTAATTGCAGAGGCGAGTGATATTGCGGGTGGCTCTACATAAAAATGTAAAATATGAGAAATTTTAAAAGCATAAAAATGACGTTACTCATAAAAGAGCAATGCGTTTTCAAGCTCAGGCTTTTCTGTACATATAAAGAATACTGATTTTTGACAATTATTGGAATCCCAATACTGCTTTAACACATATAATAAATTCTATAGTGTGCTTTTCAGCCTTATATTTAAATAATATGATACAAAGCAGACCCGTTCAAAAATATAAATATTATTTAACCAAATTTAATTAAAATTTTCGTAGTAAACGTGTTTCGGTAATGAAATTGATACATTTGAATCGTACAGTTAAATAACATACAACGCAAAACGTTGTGATATCACATCTGTAATTAGACTAAATTGAAAGGGTCGCTACCAAGATCACAGACCGCGTTAAGCAAAGTCGAAACATTTAAGTGCGAATTTTCGCAAAATGTCTGTACTTACATTAAATATTATCGTACTTGGAATGTTTCGTTTTCAAAGCTTTCACGCTGTAAATAATGATTAGTTATGTAACGCAAACCGTATTAAGCTCACAACAGTATAAAATACGATAAAGAATTTCTAAAGATTGTTTACCATTCAAGAGTTTTTTAACCATTCAATGTAAACTTTGGTCGTTACGGTAGATATTTATATATTATATGTATAACTTTATCAATTAATCATACAGTATAGTGAACAAATGGAGTAGTTATTTTTATGTTGGTATTAATCAGAAAATTGTTTTTGGTTTATTTATTAATAAATGGCTATTCGTTGAAGTTTTTAGCGTGATTGTTTAACATCACATGATAAAATGAATATACACGAGAGAAAAACAACCGTTTTTGAAGAGTAAAAAACAAATAACAATAACGTTAATGGAAGTTTGCCTACGTGAGAGATAACAATTTATGTGCGAGCTTATGAAAACCTGTCAGTAATGAATTAAATTCACCTAGACTCGGCAGTTAGGCGTATTTTGCTCGGCTTAACATTTTCTCTCGTGCATAAGCCCCGTATGAAGGCTAAATTGAAAATTACAATTTACGTTGTCAACTTCTGGGACGTTAAAGAAAGTTGACGGCGAGGAGATTACAACTTTCGGTTGAATATTTCGATATGTATTATATCGCCTGACCAGATTTATCGTACATTATTTGTATTAGGTGTTTGCCTTCTTCATTTAGAATATGCTGTTTAGCTTAGTAAAATCTATATCTAGACAATTATACCAATGCTATTATATAAATAAAACGAGGGCATTATTAAATTGATAAGCTATCGGGGAAAAAGTGATTTAAATCATTTTTTTTTCTGACAAGATTTTCCTGAAAATTAAAAAATCATTGATTTCAATTTTTTTTAAATTTTATTTCGAATTCTTCTTGATTTAAAAAAATAATATTTTAACGATTATTTTTTCAAGTTATAATAAGTTGTGTAATAAATAAAAATATTATTAATAATAAAAAATGGGCGGCTTATGTTAGCTGTCTAGGTTTGAGTTACGTCTATTTGGTAAAAATACAGATCAGCTGTCTCTAGAGGTCGGTCGACAAGAATTTATTATTTTCTCGTCGACCGATCGAATTTTAAAAGTTTGTTAAAGTCTGAATCTAATAATATATGCGTGACTTATACTTTGTGTTTAAGATCCTCATTGTGTTTAAGCCGTGGATTGTCTAATTTAGTACAATAAATCGAAACCCTTATCAACTTTTTCATCAAGTTACAACATATGAAACAATTTCATATACACTTAACAATTCACTTAAGTTCATTTGCGATTGTTATTTCCGCAGAGCATATTATTTTGTGCAAATTTAATCATGCCGGAAAATTATGGACCTTCCTCATGCGCGTGTACCGACACGCGTAAACGTGAGCGGTACACGGCTTTAACCGCCAACTTTTCGTAAAAGATTTCCCTCAGACGGAATTAACTCGAGACGAGTCGCTAATATTTTTTCCCGTGCGGTAAATTTTATTCATTGCGGCTCTCGCCGCGCAAAATGCGGCGTTTTAACGCTGTCTCGTCTCTCCAGCCATCCGTGTGAATCCATAAAGCGTATTTCAAACACATCCCAGTGGAAATTAAGAAACAACATTAGTACCGCAGCCAGCCAAGGTAAACGTCACCGTCATACCGTGATTACCGCCACCTCGGTACATGTTTTGAAAGACGTTAATAAACGTACTATGTCGTCACAAAACTTTATTTCCACCGAGAAAAACTTATGTAGATATGCTATGACCGGCATACTATAAATGTATTTTAAACCTGTAAGTCATAGATTTAAAATTGTGTCTATGTTATAGAACGTTTAAATGTATCTACCGAAGAGACGATTTAAATATAAATTTTTATTTAAAAAAAATAACATTGGCTGGAGGTGCGCACCTTTTATAATTAAAGAGACACTTTTCAAACGTTTATTATGTAAAGAACCACTTGATAGAAAACCTATTTTAAATGGAAGGTACAGGTAGGAAAAAAAAAGATTGTTAGGATTATAGTCAGCGAGTCAGGATTTTTACTTTATTCTGTGATGTTTTAGTACAATATAATAAAAAGTAAGAGAAAATTGTAGTGGTTACAATTTAAAACCAAGATTATTACAAGAAAAATATTTTTTTGTATCAGTATACAAAATTTATTTAATGACAATGAACCAAAACGGTAATTTACTTGTTACAAGATCGTTTGATTTTTTTTGTAAATTCAAATAAAATATTCACTATGAGCTAAAATGCTCATTATTAAATAATCTTCAATACCTAATACGTATGACCTTGCTCGATATAATATGTATTAGTAAGTATAAAAAAATAACAAAGTAAACTTAATCTGTAATAATCCAATATTATAATTATACATAAGGTTCACATGCGATTTGAACTCAGGTCTTTCAGGCAGAAAGTCAGTAACTTTTTTTTATCGTGCGGGCTATTTTATGCCTTAAAATTTTTGTTTAGCACTTCTTATTTTTGGAAACGGCATTCTATCTGAGTAACCTATGGTTTCGAAATGTATCGACCTTCCTTTGCACAGATAAAAATAGCTCCGGAATTTATTATAAAATTGATTCAATGTATATTGAAAAAATTGTTTTTTTTTTGTTACCTGATTTGGTATATAATGCACGTGTGTGTACAAATGTACTTTTGCGTTTCGTTAGCGGGCCTTTTAAATCGTTTATGATTGCGCTTCATAAATCTCGTCTTGTTTGAATCAATGCGAGTTGATTTTTACATCACATTATTATAGTTTTATTTTCGCATTGTCAATATTCTGACTTATTATATACACAAGTATTTTTTTAAATATAAAAGTAAAATTATCAGTAAAAAAAAGCTTATTTAGTTTTCTGTAGATATATTTGTGTTTAGATGCTTAGTTTTTATATTATTATGTTTTATCATTTTTAGAGCTGCGTAAATAGTAATAATAAACAGTAATAATAATTCTTTTTTAACTAATTAAAGTTTTATTGATCTAATTTGCTAGTAAAAAATATTTATTTAATTTAATAATATTATGAGCACGTTTTATTAATTTTATTAAATTAATAAATTTATAGAATAGCACAGTAAAAATATATTTGTATTTTATTTAATTATTCTAGTCTAAAAAATAATACATATATATCTGTAAAAAACAATAAAACAATTTTATTAAAAGGCAACAATTATAGTAAAGCAAAGTAATAACAAAAAAATAAAAAAAACATTATTAACAAAAACTTTTTATAAAATCAATATTTTTCTAACGACTAAAAACCACTTACATATGTAACCTAAAATCAGAATCTTAGTTTTAAATTTATTTAATATGTAAAATGCATTGTATGTTGCAATTAAAATAATATTTTAATACTTTGTAAAAGTTTTGAAATTCATATACATAAATTTAAAATCAATGATTTCTCAAAATGATACTTGTTACAATAAACTTAATAAAATCATCTTGGAATAAATATAATTAAGTTAGCAAAAGTAAATAAAAAAATTAAATAAATATTAAATAGCAAAACGAAATTCATACCAAAAATTTCACCATCTTAGATTTTTAAAAACCACATATGTAACCTAGAACTAGAAATTTAGTTTTAAATTTATTTAACATCTAATTTATTATATGCATAATATATTGCAGTTAAAATAATATTTTAATACTTTGTAAAAGCTTTGAAATTTATAAAAATTTAAAATCAATGATATCGAAAAATAAGACTTGTTGGAATAAATTAAATAAAAATAATTATTACAAATATAACATTTAAATAAATATGAATCAGCAAAATCTATAAACGTATAAAGTTCTTTCTTTATCTTTAATTTAAACTAAATACTCGTTTGTACAAATATTTTTTGCTTACTCCGTATAGTATACATTAGATTATTATTTGCTTAATTAACATAAATTATAATTACACAAGTCACTGAAAATGTTTTTAGTTATTTTAAAACTTGAGTGCAAAGTAAGAAGTTGTTGACTTTTTACCATAAAGTTGGCTGTAGATTAAACTTGACTTATGTAATACTTCATTATTAACATAATACGTTTATTTTTCTTTATCGCATTTTGTCAGTATAATATTAAGATGAAATATATTTTGAGAAATGGTTATTTAGCCATTCTATATTTAATTAAAAATAACTAACATAATAGATACACAGTTATCTTTTGTATCAATTGAAGAATTAAGCTGTACTCTGGTATCAAAAGTTATATTTTAATTAAATACATTTCTCTTTAGCTGTTTTTGAAGTGAGTAGCCATTGCAGCCTTTAAGTGTATTGTATTATAAAATATACAGTTATTAATATATTTAGCCAGAATACAAAAGCTTTATCCATAAATGGAATTAAGGTGGATTATATAATATTATAATATTTTATACATTGAAGTTATCCCTCGCTCTTCGGTGCTGTTTGAAGATTTTTCGTTATTAGGAGTAAAAACCGGCTTATTTGATCAGTGACCTCTTTGTGCACTCCTTGTAATTAATTTTTATACAAAATAGCGTAATATTTAATATACATACCTAACAAATTCTTTGTTGTGAATATACCGTAAAGCAGACGAAGCACTTTATGGAGAAGCTTACGAAAAAAAGTAATTAATTAATGTTATTTTTGTACATTAAATACATAATGACCATGAATTAATTTTACAATAACGTATTTATTAATATAATTCGCATAAGTCGCAAAAGGACTTATGATTCCACTTGCGACTTTTGCTTGTTGCCTAACGTAAAAAATCTGCATAACTTTTTTTATTCAATTCCACTTCAGTGGAACTAATTTTTTAATTATAAAAAAATACATATTAAGTATATAAATAATAATTTTTTCATAGTTTTCATCACTATATTATTTTTTTAAATTTCTGCAGGAAATAAAATTTGTTCTATATATTACAGTATATTTTCATGCACTATTTATTTGCATTAAAAAGTTAAATAGTTTTGAGTTTACAACATGACTATACGGATTTATCTGAAGACAATTTATAAATATTAGTAGATTATTTTTCAAATATTGAAATATTTCGCGGCTTCCTTCCGGAAGCTTTATGGTTCCCTAGGGTACCACACCTCCTATTCTAGGAGACCCAACCCTAAGCATTATATTGTATTTTGTGATTATGGTTAAAGCAGACCATGGGAAAATAAATACACGCGCGTGCAATGTATATTGTCCATATGCATGTATGTATTTGAGATCGTTACACTTATTTTAATCGATCCAGCCCATGAAATGCACGACCATTCCACAATGCAAATAATGAGGCATTCATCCAGATCACAATAGGTAACGCAATCAACCTGGAAATCCGTCTCCACCTCCCTGGAATAGTACCTTTTTGTGTTGTGCGCATTATGATCGTGAATACCGCAGAATTGAGCAAGTCAACTGAACGAGCTTTTCGACTATAGTGATTCTATTTTTTTTCTGGTCGCGAATTTTTCCATTCATGCTTAATAACTATGGCCAACGTAAAAATGGCACTATTGTGACGAACGCGGTACGGAGCTCTGAAAGGGGTTGTTTTAAAGTTCAACATATGTACACCATAAGAGCGGTGACCCGAAATTTGAACATATTATTCATGATGCGGTCCATTTCAGCACTTATACTTGTGACTTGCATGTACCTAAATTTTAGAGACTTGGTGGAATAACTTTGGTTTATGTAATTGTTAGGGGCAATTAGGGCATTGTGAACAATGGCATTGTATATTCTGATAAACAATGAACTAACAAATTTTGATTTTATTTATGTTTTATATACAATTGTATGAATATTCATTACCTACATATTTTTGTAACGTATTATTATTTTAATAAAAAGTTGTTCATACCTTTACATATGTACATATATACTTATACATATGTACATATGTATACTCGAATAGTATCGAAAGTATTTACTTATGTATACAGTCGATTTTTCGTTTCGACAAATGCAGAATGTCATGTTTTGATTAACACTTACGACTATCTGAAATAATCAAAATATTTACTATCATATAACATTTATTCGCATGCCCGTTTTATATTTTTTTAATTTGAAATAATTATTTATAATAAATTGTTTAGGTATATGTGCATTGCATTATTTGTTTTCTTTGTCATTTGACTAAATGTAATTACTATTGTAGCAATTCGTATGGTTTAGTTATTTTTAGCCTTCTGGTTAGATCTTACATTATTAGCTATATAAACTTGATTTTAATTTTCTAATTAACGCCTTTTACAGGATTTATTATCACAAAAAATAAAATTTGTTTTGTACCCAGGATATTAAATAATAATATTACATTGAAGCAATTTTAAATTTTGGTAAGTCAATCATGCGAGGAATTAGACATTTAGTTTACCTAGTGCGGAGATTAGATGTCACAGTTATTGGTGCATTTAGTCGATTTCATGAAAATAACTCTCAAATGTAATGCCTGTACTACACTCTCTGGAAGTTGGCCAAGGTTGGCCAAGGACAGAGAATATAGTGGGTTACTTCGATCGAGTTCGGTTCTGTCCGCTCTAAAATTTCTCGGAAGTTGTCAAAGGTTACCAAGAACGAGAGGTAAAGTGGGAGTAATTCAGTCGACTTAGCCAATATGAGTCAAAGCTGCTCGTTCGAGCGCGAGCGGTGGGATACTTCCCCTTTTGCTCTCTCGCGTGTTAAGTGACTAGAGTGAGAGAGATAATGATATGGTTTTTCGCAAACTGAGATAGAACGAGTAACTCGGTTCAATTTCAGTATGCGCGTAGGTGTCCTATGGTCAACACGCATGACGAGCGTTGCATCGTGGTCACGTGGTCAAGTTATAATACCACATGCTTATCGGGGACTTCAACAGACTCTTACTGACATCTTTGAATATTTTAGAGCACCAAAACGGACTAATTATATTTTTGATAGTATATTCTTCAAACAGATATCGTTATTATATTTTTTTTCATATAAAATTAAATAATTAAAAAATAATTAGTGGTACTTGATTTTGTTAAAAAAATCGTTTCGAATACCCTTATGTATTTTCCTAGATCGGTTTATATAAATGTCACACCATAACGAATTCTCATTTAGAATCGATGGCGACAAATTCTAGGATAGTCACAGATGTGGTGTTCGTATTCTGAAGTATTATATCATTTTTAAGCCTTATGGCATTTTGCAAAAGCCGACAAAGATTTTGCGTAAATTGAATATTTACGACCGAAAAGTTTTCACTGTTATTGTATTGGTGAGTGCCCACACAATTTTTTATTATTAACAGTAGCGTGATTTTAATAATATGACAATTTAAAAAATGCGATTATTTGGCACGTTTTTCGATCGCGCGCAAATATGCGGGCTGTACGTGACAAAAGCCGCCGTCCAGACGTCACTCAAGGTCGTCGTCCGGACGGCATATGAAATTTGCAGCAGTGTGGTCGTAGATCTCGGCCGACTTCAGATGTAACTTCGGTTCGGACAACTTCCAGGGAGTGTAGTGCAGGCATTATGGTTTGGCCAGGATTAAACAAAATAGTAAATATATATTAACAGTAACTATCACTTTTGTAGTTTCAGTTTCATAAAATGATTTGGAGTTTATTTTTGTGCGTTGTTATAATTTAACTAACGCTTTCATTTGGTTGTTATCAATTGGATAAAAAAGCTTGGAATTCTTTAATTATTAGAGATTACAATTAAAAATATAAATATGTGTATTTAAATTAAATTTAAAAGTACCCAATATTGTATTGTCATTGTAACACATTGTGTTTTCTTTTTCCTACAGTTTGTAAAAATAATTAAATAAGAGGATCGGTAACAAATTGCAATAGCTTAGCTTTTTATTTTCAAGCAGGATTTAGGCAATCAAGCTAAAAATATTATGTGAATATAAATCGCTGGTTTTAAATACAAGTGAAAAATTATTAAAATTATTTTAGTGACGTAACTACTTGACGTAAATAAAATGATGTACATTATTGATACATTTCTTTAAGTATAGTACAATCTGGTCTCAATATATTATTAGATCTCTATGGTGATGTTATATTGAGATTGTTTTTATTGATATTTTGACGGGATACTATCTTTCGCATGCATATTATTTAGCGTCTTATTAGCGCATTTGTATGTATATATACTTATGTACATACGTGCATACATACATAAATTTATGTATGTATGCTTTCATGGTTCATAATTATACAATCAGTTGCAGGGAATTGAAGCGGTTTTGGGTTTATATGCAGACTTGATTCGCTCAGCCACACGCAAACCGAAACCCGCCGGGTTGAGCAAACATGGTGAACCAGAGAAACCGCCAACGCATGAGGTCTGTGTCCAGATACTCCTGTCATTAGACGATTCCAGCAATATGTATACATAATGACTAGTGGTAAAATGCAAGCGGAACTGTAGATAAATGAATCAGGCTACTGCATTACAATTATCTCAGATTGTTCTTATTATTCTGATTGAATCCAGAAATTAATTATTATACCAAGTCAAACTATCGATTCTCACCTTAAGTCGAAATTTTATAGGCTTAATCTTAACGCAAGGGTTGCGCCCGAACAATGTAAAGATTACGGCCACAGTCAAAGTTTCATTGACTTGATTAAATCAAACTGAATGACGATATTTCCATTGTGTTTGTTACCGTGACCTCGGAGGGTTTCGTCCTAAACACATAAAGAGTATCCTCAATCGCTGATTAGACACAGCCACTGGCTCTCCAAAAGACATAACAATCGTAACTGCTCCTTTGAATTATGGTGCCCGACTAACTAGTTATGCCTAGATTGTTTCCACTTGATATGTAAACGCACACGCGCTTAATTTGAATGTACAAGGGATATTCAGAAAGTAAAGAGACAAATCTAATAAAAATTAAAGCGATTGTATTCACTTATTTAAGACGCAGTAACGTTTTATTTAAAATTATATTTTTTCAGCGAGAGGTTTGGTTCAGAGACTAGTTTCTTTTGGTGAAAACAACAGAAATTCATTATTGTTTATGGCATTGTAATGACGTTCATGATAAATGAAAAATGTTTAGATTGAATTTATTTGTAATATCTGACTTTTTATTGAAAAACGTAATTATTAACAGGTATTTTTTTTAATTAAGCAAACTATTTACTTGTTTGCGCAAGCTACCAATTTTATCCGTTTGTATTTTACAACTGATCAAAAGGGCTTAATACGCAAATTTACGGGGATTTTATTATTAACACGATTATAACCTAATGGAATATTTATTGCAGTTTCGGCCAGTAAGTGATAATCCCGCAAAATCGTCGAGGTAAAACGAACGAAAATTCAAACTCATTACTTATGAACGTGTCGGGGCGGCACGGTCGCGGGAATTATCGGAGAACCTAATGGATTTCATCATCCACTTCGTTTTTTCCCAACCCTCCAGTAAATACATTCGCACTTTATCGACCGGTCGCGCATTTATGAAGTTTTATGATAAGCCTATGTATAGACGGAAAATAAATATCGAGCCAAATCCCAAAATGCCAAGTTTGCCCGGCGGAAGACACGTCCTGGCTACGAGATCTCATTTAGATACCGGCGAATTAGCAACGCGAAATTTTAATAAACACCCCAGACGCATCCTTTGAAGTTTAACTTCAATGGAGCCATTGTGTGCCGGAGACTCATACGCGCGCCTTTGTCAAAGTTTGGAATAGGACGAAAATACATTATATATAGAGATTTTTTTCTTTAATTATTTCGCACTCGATTGAATACGTGTGCTTTAGGGTGAAAGTGAGGAGGTTTTGATTTTTGCTACTTTTCGATTTTCTATATAGTCTTGAAAAAATACTTTTAATAATAGTAAAATTAGCTGTAAAAAACACGTTTATAATAATATAATCAGTTGGATCTTTTAGTTTGATAATAATATACTACGTATATATGTATTATTAAAATATATGTATGCAACTTTTTATTTGATTTTTATACAGCTAGTTTAAAGTAATCGACAGTCTAATGTTTAATAAGATCCGAAAATATACGTGCTTTATATATATACATTTTTTTTATTACAAATTTAACCATCATGACTTGACAGGTTTTTCCATTGCGTCATGATACCTAACATGTAATATCTTAGTAAATAGGACGTTCAAATAATTGTATATTTGTGGCAAAAAATTTTTGTCAATTAATAACAAATTTGGAAATCCAAATATATGATCTTTTCTTTGAATTGATTTATTTTTCACTTTAAAAAATTTTTTAAATTCCTTTCTATAGCAAATCTAAAATATTTAAAAATATGATTTTAAAGTAGTAATTATTAAGTTATAGTTCTGGTTACGCGATCCAATTAAAAATAGCATGTATTGATACAAAATATAATAATGAAAAATATTGTGAACCTAAGTTTTGAGCAGTTTTTGAAAACTCATCATATAGGTGTCATATTACATAAACTGAAACTTAGTCGTCTACAGACTGTATTTTGTTTCATAATTTGGTTTTAATTGTAGTTTGAGCTGTAAGCACTGACTTGCATATATGTGTATGCACTAAAAAGTAATGGCACACTCAGATTTTCGTTAATAAATGTTGACTTTTGCTATTTAATTACTTTAAGCTAAATACACACAAAGATTAAGTACTTTTGTTTAAATTCAAGTAAACTATATCTTGTTATTCATATAACAATGCGTTACTTTTTACGTTAGGTTACCCGTATGTCTACAATTAAAACTCATAAATCAAGCTACTTTATCTTTATTACAAGGAAGTTCAAAATGGTTAAGTAAAATTAAAATACGTGGTCAAATCTGAGTATCAATCTTAAAGACATTGACTTTTTTGTAAATTTAAAATTTATGATATAATCTTAATAATGTGATATGAGGATTTACAAACAACCGTTGAAAATTTCGCTACATAATATCTACGTGATTAATACGTACTATGATACATAGTATGCAGGCTGTGGTCTAAAGCTTTGTCATTGCGTCAGCTCTATTTAATGAGGCGATAGGCTTAAAGGACACATTGATTAAAGTAAACATTAACACGCGACGATCGACCAAAATAATTAACTGATTGGCCAGTTTACAGCGGTCGGTTTTCCACGCTGAATTTTCCGAGAGCTTTTCGCGCAGATGAAAATTCGCGCGAGAGATTTTTTGCGCGAACGACGCGTTAATTGAATGGATTAAATAAGAGCTTTGGTTATTCAAAAAAATATAAGGTAATTACTCGACGTCGCTAAAATTTAATTTTTCAATTTAAAATTATAGTGATTTAATTAAAACAGAGTTATAAATATACTAGTACAAAATTATAATATTCTAATAATTTTTTTTTATTAAAAATACGTCAATGGAACACAAATTAATTTCTTGATTTAAAAGAGAAAACCAGTTACGTACATCACACTAGTTTTATTAATGTGATAAGATAAAAGCTGATAGTTGTTCGTTTGAGTTCTTTGACTCCCTGATTTGCAGTGAATTATTATACATAAAATAACTGTTATTATTGGTAGCCAGATTGGCACATATGATGGTGAGAATATGTTTATTCGCAGAATCTTCTTGATTCCTATCCATTCGCCTTTTAGCCTCAAGCAGCTTTAATTCTCAATCAGACAGTCACAGTGTCAGTGTCAGGAGTTGACATATAATTGCTACTATCATGGTTTATTTTATGACTTAATGTCACAAGCAGAGCATCTAAAATACTTACATGATAATAAACACGTGCTTTTAGATAACATAATTTAACAAAAACATCGCCTAAGGTCAAATGTTTTAGAATAGGATATAACTAAAAACAAAATGCGAGCCAAGCCGGGTACGAAAGCTAGTGTAGTTATAAAATATGTTCTCAGAACTTCCCCATATTTATGTACTTTGAGCATACGACGAGAGGTAAAAAATATAATATTATGATATTATGTAAAATGGCTGGGCCGCAATAATAAAATATTAAAGCGTCGTGTGCAAGAAAAAGGAGTGCATGAAAAAGTTTTTTTATTGCAAATACAAATTTTACGACGGTCTACACCGTTTTCCCGAAAGTGTTTTATGGGAAACGTAAACAAAAAAGTTTTTGAATACCTTCGCGTATTACGAATTTTATTATTTTAATTTACGGTCCGGTGAACGTAAATTCATGTATGTACATACCAGTATGTAAGAAGAAAAACTAATCTGGTTTCTACTGTTTTTTTCATTAGTGTTTGTATTTAATAACAAATTTAAATATAATTGTTTACTTTTTGTTATATATGAAACTTATAATAATTTTTGAGGACGATGAAATATTTATTCTTTTTAAGTTTCAACCACCTGCACAATTTATTTTATTTAAATGTCAATCTAACAAACAAAGTCATGTTACATACAACAATGGAAGTGAGATCTTCTAACAAAATAATTACGGTAATAATTAAAATATTGCACTGACCTCTTAATATAATATCTATCCTAAAACTTTAATTTCATATAAGTACCGTCGAAAAATATTAAGAAAGAACACGCGCTAGGCAAAACATTCTATCCCTGTGAACATTATTATCGTTCTTCAACTCTTTGGTTACCGATCGCCGATGCTTCTTTTAGGCGTTCATATGTGTGTTCAATAGGCGATGCAATTGGCTCGCAAATATGCTCATCTGCGATTCGCCAGAGTTGTATTGAACCTGCATTATAAAATATGTAAACCTCAGAAAGACGCCATGAATTAGCAGCAGCAAAGATAAGCAGAAATGAGCCAGGAGACTGAACCGATAGAGTGCAGCTTTTTCAGCGTCTATTTGTTTGCTAAGTCACACTCCTTCGGCCTCAAAATACTAATCTAGTCGTGTTTAAACTGTATATTTGTATTATATAATAAGTCTGTATATTATGATAAATATATCCATTTTAAGACCCTCACATATCATGATTGATGAAAGTGCCTTAAAATTATTAACAAATGTTCTAGTCTATAAAATTAGTTAATAATTTAAGTATAAAATTTGCGAAACTTGATTATAACATGATTGCCAAAAGTAATTAAATTTATATGATTTGATATATTGATCCCTTAATGGTAAAGTTTTCAATCAGTAACATCATAATAGACATCTTTGACATTTTAATATACACTAGCTGTCGGTTTTTGGGTTTTAAATATTATTTTTGCTTCGTTCTGATTTTTAAAAATATTTTTTAAAATTGAATGAATCAAATTATATATTATTATTATGGATTTTCAATGATAGTCAAAATGGTTCGATCTTTAAAAAAATTACTTTACATTTTCAATTCATTTGAAAATAGGTTTACAACTTGACTAAATATTTCCAGAAAAAAACATTTTATATTATTTAACGTTAGATTTTAAACTTAGATATTTAATGATAAATCTAAATATTGTATATCATTTTTTAATATATTTAAAACTTAGCTAGATAATAATAAATTAAAAATTGTACAGTGAATTCTCAATATAGCGAAGCTCAAGGAACCAATGAATAAATTTCGGTATACTGAAAATATGTTATATTGTATGTAAGGAAGATGATATATATATTTTTTAATTACAATATTACTACAGCAGCAAAATAACCTCTTATAAGGTTGACAGATCGTTTTTTGTCCATTTTTAAGGATACTGTATGAAACACAATAAAATTTGTGAAAAAAATGTTTTATAAAAAAAGTTTGAGGGTCAGCGAAACACCTGTAATGTCGCTTTTTAACACATCTGGCACACACAAAGTCAAGGACGAACTGAATTCGGAGAAATATTGGAGCAAGTTATAACGTCATTCTTAAATTCGGATCAAAATTTTTCGTTATACTGAGATCAGTCTTCGTTACAATTAAAACATTTTGTATTAAAGTTTTTCGGGGACAAATTGAACATTCGTTATAATGGAAATTTTGTTATTTCGGTATTCGTTACAAAGAGGTTTCACTGTATTGATTTTTAAAATAGGTTTGTAACTTTACTAAATATTAATAAAACAAAAAAATACCAAAATGTTTTCAACATAAAAAATAATATTAAAACGTAACATTTTGTAATATTTAAAAGTAGGTTTACAGTTTAAAATTTAAATAAATAATAAAAACTTTAAATAAATAATAAACTTTAAATAAATAATAAACTTTAAATAAATAATAAAAAATAGTATCGGTTACACATCCGCTCAAAAATGTTACTGATATTTAAAAATATTTTGTTACACCTTACTGACGCTACAACACAATCGATCACCTATAGTTGGTGCAATATGAGCGATTAAAAATCATTGATTATGTTTTAGCGTATTTTAGGTGTTTGAGGACCTGTTTTAACGCTGCATATAAAACAATGCTGTCATAAATTTAAATTCTAGTAATAAGAATGTTTTTTAGTTACACCATAAGTTACTTTATAATTTAAAAAAAATTGTTAATGTTTTATGAGTAAATATAAAAGCCAGTTTTTAATTACATTTACTAATTAGAAAGAAACAATAAACTGAAAATATCAAGCAGCTAATCTGTTACTTTAGACCAAAAGTGAGCTTTAAAATATTAATAATTTTTAGACCTTTGTCTATTTTTATTAAGAAATATTTTGATCTATATATTTTTTTTAGTAAATATTTTTTCTGCGCAGCATTATATATTTCAATAATTAATAAGTGCAAAAAGTTTGCACTTTATTTAAAATTATTAATAAACTAAACATATTTAAAATTTAAAATAAATTAAGAATATTTGAAATCCATATTAAAATAAAAATTATTTTTAAGGTTAAAAAAAATATTTTGAATAAATCTTGAAATTTTATTTTAAAACTTTATAATTTAAAAAATATTTAAATAAGTGTTATACCCGCACTTCACTCTCCGAAAGTTGTCCTAGTGGAAGTTCGACCGAAGTCGGTCAAGGTCGCAGTTTTTCGAATAGCGTTCGCACAGCCGGGAATTTCATACGCGTGCACGCTTCTCAACCTCGCGTATTATAACTACGTGCGTGTTTTAAACACAAAAAAAATTAAAGCCAAATGGAGAAAAAGGAGATGGTGGATGATTGCAATGCACCGGAATAGATCAATGTTAGTAAATAAGACATTTTATGTTGAATCGAGGCTTCACTGTCACTAATAAATAATAAACAGGAAACGTTCAAGTGTGCAACTAATGAATAATTTCTATTATTTTTTAAGGAAAAGTATGGAAAGTCAATTTGCTGAATTGAGATTTTATATACAATATATAGCTTAGGTCTTTCTCTTTATGATACATGCAAAATTGACTGCGGATTTTTGCGGTTTTTAACACATTGCATACCTTAAAAATGTATTATTCTTAAAAATGGGACGGGGCTTAGTCGCGAAAGTTACGACCTAAAAATTTGTTCAGAATCACCAAATATACACATATTTAAAAAAAAACGATACCGGGTATGATAAAATGCTAGTCAAATACTTTTTCTTAATATAAAACAGCAAATTTGTGACATATACAATTTTTTTTTTTTACGCTACGCGGCTAAATTTTTTTATTACGCTACGCACGGCCGTTAAACACGGAATTCCTCTTCCTCGGGCCTACAATTAAAGAAATGTTAACGTCAAATTTAAAATACAGTTTTGTAATGATTGTAATTTTTTAATAATATGGTTACCGTGGTAAAATCAGTAAACGTCAAATTGTGGATCGCGTACTAATGAAATAAAATAAAAATTTGTTTGGAATGACTAAATATATACATATTTAAAAAAACGATACCGAGTATGATAAAATGCTAGTCAAATACTTTTTCTTAATAAAAAACAGCAAATTTGTGACATATACAATTTTTTTTTTACGCTACGCGGCGAAATTCGCACGACCGTTCAACACGGAATTCCTATTCCTCGGGCCTACAACTAAAGAAATACTTTAAATAATTGTATTTTTTAGCACTTATAATATTATATATTTGACTAAGAGCACTTATGGAATCAACTAAAGTGGTGAAATAATTTTGGCCGTCCAGATCGGGCAAAAATACCAAACAGTGGCGCGATCGTGAAGACGCCCATATTAAAATTGAATCGTTCTATCTCAGTTTGCGATAAACCATCTCTATCTCTCTCTCTCGTCACGCGAGAGAGCGAAAGGGGAAGTATCTCGCCGCTCGCGCTCGAAGCGTCTTCGGGTATTACTTTCGGAAAGCGAGGGAATTTTTGGAGGCGACGAAGTCGGCCGCCTCGACCAAAATTACCCCCAGTTTACCTCCCGTTCGCGGTGACCTCGGAGAACTTGCGAGAGATTTTAGCGCGGGGACAACCGAGCTCGACCGAAGTAAGCCCGAATTTTCACATTATATTTCCCGTCCTTGGCCAACTGTCGCCTACTTTCGGAGAGTGAAGTGGAAGCATAACACAATTTTGTGAAGTTTCCAAAATTTAAGTAATACATATTTTTTCTATATAGAGACGCTAATACAAATCCACATTATTTATACTATATATTAAATCCCGTATAAACTTAACATATTTTAAAAAATATTTTTTTTAGAATTTGATATTTTTTATACATATTTTGATATGTGTTTTACAATTTAAATCGACAAAATTAATTGCGTCGTTCGTTTTCAAGCGCGCCAAAACCCGGGATTCCCAAAGTCAGACACTTTCGTCATCTGTCAAGCGCGCGCCGGGATACACTGCACTTTTTTTAATCACAGCATTTTTCTTACGACGTGTTAGTTAAAGATCATTCAGAATGGTGTAGCATTGGAATTATAAATAATATAAATAAAAGCTTAAATTATGAGTGTGCCAGAAAGTGTTTGGTTATATGAATAATATATCACGGTTATTCTAACAAAATTACTACATATTGACTTTCTAGGATCTAATATTAAAAGACAAACAGCAGTGATTTGGCAATTAAAGATATACCTACATGCCAAAGTTAATTAAACATATTACAATGGCAGTAATAATAAAAAATCTCATATTAGTGTAAACAAAAAGTTACATTTTACCCACTGTATAGTATCATTTACAGTTAATTTTCAGAAGCAGTGATATATCTAATAACATTTACGTATGGCAAACAAGTAAAATATGTTGTACAACTTATCAGTTTAAGAAGTGATGCCAATCTCCGTGTTTAATCCTCAACCGGAACTTCCGAAACTACGGGTCGTCGTTTAAATTTAATTTATGTATTATATTAGTAGTAGTAATGTGTTCAATGTTTAACTCTTTTTGTTTTTAATTATTTTTCAGAAGCAATGATGGAACAATTTGATGACCTATATGGCTACAATGTAAAATTCGTATATATAAACAAAGAGTGAATCTTCTCATTTTGAAGTCACTGTCAGCAAGTATTATCATTCTATAAAGAACATACTACATAAGTTTGATGTAACTAAATATCTTGAATTTGGCTATTCCTAAAGAGAAATGATTGCACAGAAGAAAAATTGATTAAAATCCATGACGTATACATACATATTTTGCCAAATCGGAATTAAAAATAAGCCACTCTTAGATATTTTGGTTATCAACTATTCCAGGTATACAATCACATATCTATAATCATTGTAAAATGTCGTCTATTAGTAAACATCTACGAAACTACACATTTATAAGCTGTCCATTGACTGATATATATAATATATAGTGCTTCCACTGCGACAGCGCCGATTTGATCGACATTAACTTTCAATCCTCATACATAGTAAGGATATATAACACGTTAACGTTTAAAATGTATCTGGTTCATTAGCAATTCGTCAATTCTAACAAATATGTGCAATAAATCAAAAGCAATGATAATGTTTATGTAATATAAAAGAAAAAACTCACTTCTCGGCCTCGGAGCCCGGTGACGGAAATTCAAAATTTGAAGATTTCATTACGAAGGTTGTTTTATGATTGTTTATCTAATTTAATTAATGTATTCTTCTTATCCTAAACACATTATGTATATATTTAATTTTCATAGTTATAACACGCCTAGTTAATTTGCAATCCGATTATTTATAAAAGGAAAAACTCACTTTTCGGCCTCGGAGCCAGTCGACGGCAATTCAAAATTTGAAGATTTCATTACAAAGATTGTTTTATGATTGTTTATCTAGTTTAATCAATGTATTCTTCTAATCTTCAACACATCTTATATATAATTGTTCTAATTATGTATATATTTCATTTTCATTGTTATAACACACCTACTTAATTTGCAATCCGATTATTTATATTCAGTCAAATGACGAATTAATGAAAATGATTGTCGCATAGCAAAATTTTATTATTAAATAATAATTATTTAAAACTGTTGTCATGGTACTTTCAGCCATCTTGTTTTATATTTGAATGCTTATTTTTCATTGGTCGAAACAACAGAACGCATTACCGGTGCCTCGGAAAGCAACAAAGCAAATTTTTATTTTTATTATTATAATTAAATATATTTCCTTTGTTTACGTGTATTATTACACACCGTTCATACAAAGCGATACGATTTACAGAGTAGAGAATTGAACGGAGAATGTTTCATATAAAGTTATGCGCGTCCAGAAGCGACGGCTTAGAACAATTATATTATAGAAGAAGATAGATAGAAGATTATTGGCTGAGTTAATATAAAATGCATTTATTGTTTTTTATTTGACGGAATTAGAGTGGATTCTTTAAAATAGGAAAAAAATGCTATTTTGAAAAACAGTAGTATTGTATAAAATTCTATATTTTTTATAGCATATATTTTAAATAGGAACGTAATTTTAAAACTATGTGCCAAGAGTTACTCTACAATTTAAAATAAAATAACTCTCTGTATATTGTTTACCTAATATTCTACATAATACTTTCTCATAGCTAATTGACAAACAATCGCTCTTTTAAAAATTTTCACAAATTAAAATCTGGAGCCATAAGATCAGTAAAACGCGGTGGCCAATGAAAATATTTATTTGTCCTAATATTATGTGACTTTAGCATATTGTTATTTGGTAGTATTTTTTTATTTTAAATAATTCCATTGGTCCAAAAATAATAATTAGAGTATATGTTACAGCTGTCGTCCTGGCTTGTGGGCCAAATAATTCATTAATTAATTCAGCTCTTATTCGTAAGAGCTGAATTAATTAGTAAGTAGTGAGAATCCTACGATACTGGCTTGCATTATTCTTCCTGCTACTTTACTGGTTGTTATCCATTCTGATAAAAGCGTATTGAAGTCACTTACTATACGTTGCTTGTATTTTTTGCAACTGAATAAACATTTACGGTAATCCTCGTGGATTGATTATAAATTGTACTAGGACTTTTTATAAAATAATTTAATCTCTGCAAAATTTTGTATTACGTTCTGAATTTCAGACACGTATTGTTCGGTATTAAGATATTGCACGTTAGATATTTTTATAAACTGTCCCTGATGCTTGCGAGTTTATCGAAACGTTTATTTTTGAAGTATCAGATCATAACTAACCATTGTTTTTTTATAGCAGAAATACCACTAATCAATTGTCGATTGTCAAAGTCAAGGATGTTTTCGGCGATAGCTATTAGGAGCTGGAAAAATATATGGGTGCACCATAATTGCCTTTTTTTAAATGTTTAATTTTATAATTATTGTTTGTCTGATCATCATAACTGAATAGAAGTTATGATGATCAGGAGCATAATTAAAAATAAAAAATATTATAAATAATAATAAAAAGCTTTTGCCCTGTTTCATATTACTTTTGTATGTATTATTAAATTTAATTAAACTTATATTATCTATTGTTTATTGACTATCGTGGCACATTGGGTTAACCTGTTAGGTTAGGTTAGGTCTCAATTTATTTTAAATAAATAAATAAAGATCAGTCTTTTTTGTCGGCATTACGGAAGTATTAGTTGAAAATTTGATTGCCAGAAAGTATTATTCTTATAAAGAATTAATAAAACAGTATTGCACACTTTTGTATACGTGAACTTTTTGTTTAGACTAGTAAGATATTTTTATTTTTTATTTCATTAACATTATTTTCTAGTTTTTGACAGAGTGTTTTTCTTCTTTATATGTTTTGTATAATATAATTAAACAAAAAGGTGTATTATTAAAATACACTATATGCCACTGATACTAATTAATGCTTAAAAGTGCAAATATAAATTATAATTCTGGAAAGTAAAATAAGTTTATTTTTAGATATAAAAAAAACTTGATTTGTTAAAAATTGAAAATATGCGATGGTGATGTTATAGTATCAAAACCAATTTATCTACTACGTTATTATAAGTAGCAATTCAATAATGAGACACGTGTTTAATGGATATTCGAAAATCTGCTTAATATTATCTTTTGATCTTGATCCAAATTACATCTAAAAGAAAAACTCAGGTATGTTCTTAAAAATCGAAATAAATCTGCCTCTCCCTCTTCGCCGGTTTCTCCGCGAACAATTACTTTTTAATTAAGACGATATTGTAACCTGGCCCAGTTAATTTTTTTCCCCACGCCGATAAAGTGTGTTCTCAACGTTAATTAAAAAAAATGTTATTAATTTTTCTTCACTGTTAATTAATAATGAAATCTGTTTGAAAGGAAATTAATATCCGGCATCCTCAGATATTCTTCGTTTCCACTCGAACCTTAAACCGATAGACACATATAGATATAAAATAATAATATTGTGTCTTCGCGAGCGAAGCAGCGATTTTGATTAAATTTCGTCATTATTAAACGCGAAAATCCGATCGTTTATAATTAATAACGCTAAAGTTTTCTCCGGTTCTACCAGCCGGCTTGGCTCATGCAGTGGCTGCAAGATAAAACTGCTTTCACGCTATCTTACTCGGTTGTGTAACATACTTTAAAAACTTTCCGGGAACGGTGTGATTTGCTCCGGTGGCGGTGGAGAGATGCTGAATTATTGAAGTGGAAGGCCTAATGGTGGCTAATTTAATCGTCCGTGAAATTTGAACAGTTGTAGATTTTGCTACGGGCCCCTAAATTCGAAGGGCCCACTCTCACTCTCGCTAAGAACCGTCCCTTCGATTCCTTAATTTTAATTGGAACGACAATTAATACTGCCGCATTAGGGCCGACTTATTGCGAACATAATTATAAGGAAATAATTCCAATGCTTTTTCAATAATGTATAATTTTACCGTAAACTCTACACGACGAGCTTTTACCATCGAGTGACTAGTTTAAGCTATTTATAGTATTACAAAAAATAATTAATTTATAAATTGTAATTTATACTACTTGGAAAAAATAAATACTCTTTGTAAGAAAAATATTTAAGAAGACTTTGTATTTATCTATGAAGTATAATTGAATTACGTCCACTCCGTTGTTAAATATTTATAACAAAGGCATAGAGCTGTATGTAAGTCTTCTTTGCTCGAGAAATTATTTTAGCTTTTGTATCGGACGTTTCTAGAACTAGTAAAAATAAACAACTTTTTATACAACTTGTAATAATATTTTGTTACTTAATTAACACGTTACCCACGTTAACAGCGTCCCCCATTTGCGTCACGGTGGCGTCCTCTGACGTATGGGATTTCATTATCAAAAATATGTAATATGTTATGTTTTTTTCAAGTTTCTTCAAGATATGGCAATATACATTCACAAAATATATTTTTTTCACTATTTTAAACGGATGAACGTCATTTGAAAATTTCGTAAATTTGGCACATATAAATTATATTTAAATAATATTTTTCATATAAATAAACTTCAAATCATCGACATTATACTTTTAGACGGTCAACAACAACAGCAAAGGTGACCTTCGGGCATTAGACTTTGGATAAACCCTCATTAAAATAAATCGAATTAGAGATAGATATTCTAAAAATAAACAAACACACTTGCATTAAAATAATTCGAATTAGAGATAAATATTTTAAGAATAGACAAATTGTCAACCTTTAATAAAAAATATATTTTTTTGTAATCTGAGATGCACGACATTTTAATTGTTATGGTTTATATGAACATAACACGAAGCATAACCTTGAACTCGTTTGAGCTTGTTTATGCACCTAGAAATATTTAAAAAAAAATCAGTAGCTATGTGTCATCGGTCGCGTAAACTGTTTCGTTACATTTTTGTCGAATAAGTGTTTTCGTTTATAATAATATCCCTTTCGATGTTTTTAATTATAAAGTGATAGTGTAATTTAGTGTATGTGTTAGAATTAAGCAGTGTATAGTTGAAATAAGTGTTTATAGCTAAGCTTTGTGTATGCAAGGCGTTGCAACAGTGTTTTTCCACGACGTCCCTTCTAGCGCGGGCCTCGCGGGGGGCGTGGGGGGCGCGGCGGGGAGGAGTGACGCCGCGCCGTGGCCCGCGAGGATATTTACAGTTCTAGACAAGGTAATGTCTTTCGAATATAGTTAACCCTTTGTGCTAGTAAGTCGACAATTGGTCGACATCCGAGTGTATTAAATTTACGAGTGTAAGTTTATTGTAAAAATTTTCATCGAAACATGGACGTTCAATTTAGTGTTAAGACCGCAATACTTGACAGTTTTACGGAGTCAATTATGTATCGCTCTTAAACTGATTTTTTCCTTCAAAGCGTGTCTGTATTTTTATGATATGGGATGAAACGGGATTATATGCTTTAATTGTGCATAATTGTTACTTAATATTGTGTGTCTGTTATGAAATAAAAACGATTATAAAATTTAGTAAGAGCGAGATGCAAGCAGAGCTCGCTATTTCGCTCTTTCTTAAAATCACCGATTGACAACTATCGACCTGGGTATCGACATTTTTAGCGGCAACTCAAATAATAATATTAGTCTTTTCGAGCTAGTAAATTACTAAGTTATGTAAAACAGAATACATATATTGATTTATTTTTAGAAATTATCCATATAATTACGAATGACGATATAATAATGGATATTTAAGGAAGTGACGATGAATTTGATATTAACCGTGACAGTAATAGTAGTAGGATTGATATCTAACCACTTAAAAGAAGATGGATTATGCCAATATTTGATGCAAATAATGAATACGAATCTTATTATAATCTTAAATATTATGACAATTAATTGGTATGGTGCGCCAAGTAAATATTGTTTACCTAATATAATACCTCTGCACCAAGAGATCCATTTACTGTCCAGATACCCAGAGACCCGAAACTATAGAGTAATATATCGATTTATAAAAACACTAATCAATTTACTAAGAGAGAATAGCATAATAGTTTATTATTATTATTTGTAAGCTAATAAAAATATCGTTTCTAAAACAAGTTTATATATGGTCCCCTTTTAAAATTCTAAATTATACAATTTTTTTAATATAATTTTCATTTTAATTTTTAATTTGATTTATTTTATACACTTTCTGGATTAATAGTGCAGCAAGGGCACTTAGTACATCATAAGAAATCAAATTTCTCATATGTATTTAATGCGATTTGATGACCTGAACGAACGTTCAATATCAGCTTTAGACACGTTCATGCTAAGACTATTTCTACCAATTTTAAATATTGTACAAGTTTCAAGTTTTAGAATAATCCTTTAATGTAATCATTTTTTATGATCAATTTAATTATTTTTTAAAAACTGTTTAAATTAATTAGGTATTAGGGGCGCGTCGTGAGGCGTTCGCGGGCCTTCGGCATGACTCGCGCAGATTGGTAATGGGGGCGCGTCGCGATGCGCCCCCACTACCACTATTGTGTATTATAAAGTAATTCTAAATGTTATCTAACCATTGCAATATATATATAGTGTTGCGATCTATGTGCTAAATATTGAGATACGCATGCGCGGGCCTTCGGTGTGACTCTCGCGCAGATCGGTAATCGGTAATAATACTATTTATCGTTTTGAGCTACTTTTTATTGAGGTACATTTAGATGTAAAAAGTGAACAATTTGTCTACCATGTACAAAAATATGAGGCGCTTGTTTCTGGTAGTGACATTTTAAAAATAATCTTAAATATTAAATATATTAGCATATACACATGTTTTAGTCAAATAATAAAACGAATAGCTAACCAACCGACTTTGAAACTTTAATCAAATTCATTTTTCAAATGCCTTTTACAATTTATTAAAATAAAAAAAGTTTGAGAATCGCCGTTGAATTTTTGTCATTGTTTTTCAATAATCGCAAACATTCAATTACAATAATATACATCTAATTAAAGTTAAATATTAAAATGATTCGCTTTTCAATTAGGTTTTAGAATTTAATCACTGTTTAATTTGTTTAAATTTTTTTAATAATCTTAAACATTCAATTACAATCATATACACATAATTTAAGGTAAATAATAAAATGATTTGCTTTTCAAATGTCTTTTAGAATTTAATAATATAAAAAAAGTTTGAAAATTACCGTTCAATTTTTGTCGATTTTTTTAAATAATCGTATACAATATTTAATTACGATCATATATATACATTAATGAAGGGTAAATAATAAAATAATTCACTTAAGTTTCGAGACACTCGCTTAAATAAATATAATTAACAAAACAATACTACCTTGCATCAAATTGGATTGTTATACGCATCCTTTGTAATTATCGACAGTCGCCTTAACAAGGGGCCACCTTTAAAATATTTTTTACTAAAGGGGTTGACTTTTAGAGGTGTGGTCAAACGCTAATGCGATTAGTTCTAGATTGGAAATCACTGGAAATTACTAGTATTGTATCAGAATGCAACTATTGGAAGTCAGAGACTCTTCGTTGATATGTGAAGTTGTGTTTGTCGGGTGATTGCTGGTGGAATAGCTAGGGTTATCTTCGTAATGTGGTGCTCTCGTGGTTATCTCTGGGTGTCTCTTGATGATTTGCGTCTGCCGCTCTGGCTTTTTTAATATGACCAAGTGTCATATTTTTTATATTGCTTATTCAAGAAAGCTCTGGTAATTCACAGATTTGAATGCTTACAAACCAATTGCATTGCTTCTTGATCACACCTCCAAATATGTTCTTGCCTTAAGAGAAAACATGGTTTAGGTGGCTACATTGTTTTCATAGGACAATTTTAATAGACGCATGGTCAAAGATATTATCTTTGACACGCTTTATACAAATAATTGTTTTTATCGGCAATAATAATGGGTAATTAACGTTCTTAAAAAGATTGTGTTACCTTGCTATAATCTGTGTACATAGTATTTTTTGGTACAATATCTATTTTATGTTGTGTGATGTGTAAGATCTTAAGGAGATAGTAATTTTGTAACGGAACAGATTTCTCTTTTCGTTGTTCAAGCGGTCAATATGATGATATCTTAATTTGCTATTAATGTTTTAGGTGGTTTATACCTTCCAACATAATATGACTAATTTTCATTTCTACAATAAACTTTAATCAGATATTATGGTGTACAACTGGCTGCAAAGTCATCTATTCAGAAAGAAACGAACATAGTAAACTTTCACGGGCAATTAATAATTCTAACTATTGCTGATATCCCAGTTAAAAATACGCATTCATTATATATGGAGCTTGGAACGTTGTTGTTGTATAAATGTACAATCCTTAATATTGTGTGTATTGAATGATCATTCATAAATGCTTAAAAAATATATTTATTGCTTAAAGCTACGGTTTATAAGTTCACCTGCTCACGTGGAATAAATAAATATACAGTATTGCTTGCAAAAACTGGTATTTATATTAGTAAAATTATTTTTCATAGTAATATATGTAAATTAATTTAAAAAATAAAATATTGAAAATAATAAGGAATTGCGGCGCTTTCACAGCTTATATAGGCGCACCTCTACTGATACACTACGCATATATTTATCGTGTCGAGGGGAGAATATTTCAGAGTATGCACAAATCCGTTAAGGCGTATCAAATTGAAAAATATAACAGAGAAAACTTTTTTGGTTCCCCAAACTACGTAAATTAAAATATGCCGGGTATAATGTTGTAACAGTCAACATTATAAGTAATGTTTTTGAATTTAAACAAAATCGTTTTTACTGAATATAAAGAGATGAGTTGATCCATTTAAAATACGTTTATTCGGTATTACGGCAAATGAAATAAAAGGTTGTTAGAAAATTGGATTGTATGTTTAGTTCAGTGTAGGCGTAGAAGATAAAACAAGAGGCTAATCATGTTTGCTTTAAATGTGAATCGTAACTTCATCTTGACCTACAATATATGGCCTCACTCTTATCGTACATATTTCACAGACGCGGAAGACATTTTTTATTCATTAAAACATCATATTTAATTATTTTCTCCTTCTTTCAATTAACGTTTACGTTATTTCAACAAGTAGTGGAGCTACGTAGCACAAGAGCCCACAAAGCTGTATTTTTTAAAGTTCATTGTACAACTTAGCTAAGCTTTGAAAAGTACTCAAATTATACATTATATCAAACATGGTAAGCCCAAAAATCTATGCTTAATATTATTTTTTATTGTTGTCTATGAAATTAAAATTTTTAGTTGTAAGAATGCCTTAACAAAAATCATACTGAATATTTATATAAAAACAGCAAAGATGTATTTCCAATTTAAGACGATTAGCATTATTTAGGAGTAATATTTTTAAGCACTATTTTTAATTTGACAGAAGATTAAGGAGACTTAGCAGAAGTAAAATATATTATACTTAGGTCACTCAATTTAACCTGGTGGATCTCCACAAGACAACCAACATACTGGTCAACTGATCACAAAAACTACCTGACTTGATTGACTTTTGCTTTGTCAAAGTCAATCAATTTCATTATTTTCCATAAGGAAACTTACCATTGCTAACTAACCATACTACGCAATTGATAAGCTTATTTGAAAGTACTTACCTCTAGGAGCAACTGTATTCCAAAATAAAAATTATTACTTATTTTAATTATATCGTCTAGTAGAACTTATCTTTAGTTGTCAACAGATATCACAATAATTAAAAAAATATACATTTGCGCAATTTTTTCATATGCATTAATATATTATATAATCATTGAGATTTACTTATTGCTAATATTTAATACAAATGCTTAGTAGAGTATATTCAGTGGACTGTTTGTGTAAAAACATGTCTGAATAGAGATAAAAATGTACACATAGAAAGAATTTTGTGTATGTACTATCTGCTTTTTTCACTCCGCCAGCCATCCTTATCATAAAAAAGACGAGATCATTTCTCTGTTGCATAACGTAATTAATGGGAACTGCTAGGTACCGTAAGATAAAACAAATGTATTTCTTTCGCGTTGACACGTCGCGCATATGTTAGTTTTCGTCACCCCTAGATTTATTTATTTATTAAAAACATATTGAATATTTTGTTTATATACGTTATTGGACCAAATGGCGTGTGGACCATTTGTCGCATGGAGATTTGTCGGCTAGACCTTTTGTAATGGACGTTTAGTCATTGAACCAAAAGTCCATGCAGCTTTTGTCCTAGAACAGATTTATCCGTGAATATAAAACATGATGATTTAAAACTATTTTTTTGCTGTGCAACTTTTAATCCTCATTCGTACACTATTGTTTGCCTACCAAAAAGAGGTTTTAGCTGCTGGGTAGTAGAAATACATGTAGATAAATTTGTAACATAACATCAGACTCATCTTTATTCAAAATTTAAGTTTTAATAGTGTATAATAACGCCCGGGGTTTATTTGTTAAACTTTGCTTGATGAGCGGACGATTTCGCGGAAAATGGGAAACAATTATATTTTTTAGTAAATTCCCTATAACATGTAAAAAAATTAAAATATTTCTTAAAATTTAATATGTAGCTTCCTCATGATTTTTCGTATAAATATATTGTCAAGTACGTAATTTAACTAGTGTTTATAAATCTGTGGGCCGCATAATTTGGCGATATAATGAAAAAAAAACTTTTATATAAATATAATATTATATATAATATGTGTAATATTACAATCAATATAATTCAAAAAGGGTGAATAGCCACTAACCGTCCCGTTTTATCAGCTTACCTAATGCATACCCTTAGAAAATTAATCTATAATATTAGGAATTAGGGTATATGACGCACTCTCAATTCTGTAACTCTACACAGATAAAAATTCATTTTATAATCGAAGGAATGTAGTATATTTGTAATGTAACAATTTCAAATAATATAGATTGGCTGGCGAAAGTGAAACCAATTCTTGATTACTTTTTAAGCAAATTTAATAATGTTTACAAGCCAAAGCAAAAACTTTCCATGGACGAAGGAGTGATTCTACGGTTAGGTAGATTTATTTTTTGCGTATTCAGTCCTATGAAAATAACCAGATATGGAATATTAAATATAATGGTTTGCGAGTCAGAAACGGTTTATATATATATTTTTTAATAATACATAATAAGATTAGTAAACATGGTGATAAATATACTAAACCCATATCTGGACAAGTGGCACCGTATTTATGTTGGAAATTTTTATCATAGCGTTTTATTCGCAAAAGATTTATTTTTACGGAAAACAGGACTTTGTGGAACAATTCGGAAAAAAGGGGTCTGCCAGAATCCCTCAAAAATATAAAATTAGGGGCCTACAGATGAAACATGCCAGAAAAGGTGAAACGCTTATCCAAATTTGGAAAACAAATAAGAAAAGAGATGTCGGAATGATATCTATTTTTCATAACAGCCAGATGATTGACTCAGGAAAAAATATAACGACCGCTCTTACAATATATAACCTTAAATATATAATAGACTATAATAAATATATGTTGCCAAAATAAAAATATATATAATTTTGTTATAATAAATTTAAACCCAATATTTTGAAAAACAATTGAATGAACAAAGAAAATATTTTTTTATTTTCTTCAGTGCGCATTGTTTAATTCGTTCCGTGTCTATCAAAATCTGAATCTTAACAGCCAAATTAGATTTAAAGATTTTTTTTGAGTGAGTCTAAAGGATGGATGCAGGATTCAGTGTAATATTTCGATCCTGACGACATTTCACCGGTTTTAATACACCTTGTCATGCCCGTGCTGTCGATAAATAAAAATAAAAAGTGAGGAAAAATATGTGAGAAAAAATGTGTTTGCTCTGCACATGGAATAAGGAAGGATACAGCATACATGTGCAGAAGTTGTGAAATTTCTTTGCATATTGATGAGTGAGAAAGTGTAAATAATAAAAATAAAAATGAATAGTGATATAGTGTAGATTATAAGTGTAATTATAAAAATAAATGTGTTTGTGACAGTTATATTATGCAGAAAATGGACGCTGAAAATTTTGGTGAGTGCAAATTATATTATATTACAAATGGATTTTTTGCTATAAATCGTTTATACAAAAATTAATAGAAGTATTTAAACATACATATTATTGAATTATAAGGTACTGACTTGTAACCATTAGAACCACTTTAAATTTACATATAATATTAGGAATGAAAAATACATATATATTTATTAATAATTTTATTCCTCAGAGATCATTTAAAGCGTAATATTTTTTTAAATATTTTACTTAATGACAGCAATAAACGAGTAGGGTGATAATTTATCTGAATTGTAGCTATTCGCTCCTGGTTTCTCAATCGGTTAAATCATTGTTTCCAAAACGGTGAGGAAATATCAAAATAAGAAACACCCGGTAAATATGTTCATAAGTTAATGGATGCTATTTCTTAGAAGTTCTTTGCTTACTGTGTTATCAAATTTGTCTGCATATACCGTAACGTTTATACTTTTTAATTTTCTAATAATATGCAGAATTTCAGGTGGGAAAACTTTGCTACTTGATATGTTATCAATCGCGGATGTTTCAATTTATTTTATGTTTACCTAGTCAAGTAGTTTTGACCCTGAATTTCTGTTCAAGGAGTGTAACATAAAATAATTAATAATTGGTTTATACGTCTCATAGTTAGTTTTAGAACCTTCATTAAGTCAAGTCTAAAATACAATGTAAGCCAAGTCAACTCTAAGGTGAAAATAAGCCGAAGAAGTACGAACAAACGTCGCATCTCACATATTGCTCCATAGTTGGTCTGCATTTCTATATTGCACTAGTTTTAAAAATATGCTAGCTATCCTTGTCAATATTATAATACTTCTTAGAAGTGACCTCCTATTGACCAAAATTCGGTTTGAATATATTTTGACCAATACTCTTATATTAAAAGTAGTTTGAATATACTTTGATAAACTAATATAGTATGTATATGAAGCAATATACAAGATATAATGCCTGTACTTCTTCTTCCGCTTATTTTCCTCTGAGAAATGAGTTGGCTTAATTTTTATTTTAGACTTAGCGTAATGAAAGTTTTAAAACTATAATTAGTTTTAAAACTTTCATTAGGTTAGGTCTTGGTTTGAACAGCAAATGGACGTTTTGAAAGTATCAAATTGAATTTCATAGAAATTTAAGAGCAGCAGATAATTTCATTGTCGCCTATCGGTTAAATTATATTTTCGTTAGTAGAAATATATAATATGAATATCTACTAGTGAAAATATATTTGGGTGTACTATAGTGAAAATATAACTTCACTGAAAAATACACATTCACTGTAACATTTATACATAAAATGTATGTACGTATGGAAAAGTTAAATCATATAATTTTACCATCACCTGCTAGATATATTAAATTCTCACTGCTAAAAATATATATTTACCGAAGAAAATGTATTCCGATATGATTTCACTGAAATAATATATTTTAACAAATATTTTCGATATAGATTCGAGACGCGTTAATGCGTTAATTGCATCTGAGGTTAAAAAGCAATTTTCAAATATATATGGGAATAAACTCGAACTAATCGAGTTTTTTGATAATATTGTCGATAATACAGATAATTGGGATATAAATATGTTTATGGCCGCTAAATATTATGCATCATCGTTGAAGGATTTCGATGTTTTATAATAGACAGAAAAAGCTAATTTCAATATAGCTAATTTCGACCAAAAGTATCTGTGCTTGTTTAATGAAATATTTGACACTGGTAGAATAAACTGCGGTAAGATTTAAATAAAGTATAGTTTATAGAATTAGTTGATTCTAAAAAATTCTCCAAATTTATATTTTCATTTATCTATGAATTTTTTCCTCTGTAATCGATTAGATTCGTCAAAATTGAAATGTGAATTGATGCCCATATATAGTTTATTGAATTTTTCTCCCAAAAAGGTAACGGGGATTATGAAATTCTTAAAGGAAATAGAACTGTCCTCCAGTTGTTATCAGAAATGTTTAAGCTTTGTTGTTTATTTTCCACTATTCCAGTCACAACTTTAACAGTCGAACCTACCTCTCATGTTTGAAACCCATAAAAATATAAGTTCGCAATACACAGGTTCAAGCCAGGCTTTTTACGCTTTCATTAATGTTGAAAAAAAGTTGTACTTGAAAAATGCATAATCGAACAAATTTATTCGATTCAGTGATTTCTTCAAAAAAGCAATAGAAGGTCTGCCCTCGCATATAAATAAATGATTTTAAAAATTCACGTAAATAGTTTCAATTTATTCGATCCTACCACTATTAATTAATTTAATCGTATATTTATTCATGGTTATGACTTTAGATTTTGTCTGGTAGTTAATACTTATTTGTAGGTATTTATTATGTCTGATTAACTTAAGCAGTTGGTACAGATTTACCCCGTTGTTTCGCATTGGACTTATTTCTGTCAGGTTTCAAACGAAGATATAAAATAAATAAATGTATGGTTGAAATAGAGAAATATAATATATAAAAAAATTAATGTACATGTAAAAATTTTCGTATCTTATTGGGTGACTGATACTATTTTTTTTATATATGTATTTTTCCATACCTAGTGTTTTTTAGAGGGGAGAAACGAGAAAAATTTATTTGAAAAGATAATGTTTAGCCAAAAATGTTTGGGAACTATCATATAATTAAACGAATATATACATAGCATACAGACAATTGAAGCAAAATGTAATCATAAAATGAGACATTCAAATTAAATTGACCGTGAACAGAACCGACGCGAGATGCACTCGATCAGAACGCCATCGAATCGTCACAAATTTCATTAGGCCTAATAAACGAATAACGCGACATCTCTCTCTGTGAATTATTTATTACCGTTACGTCTCCATCGTCAATGTTGCAATTATTCCTAAAACATTTCTCGTCTGCTTCATTCTTTTCCAAAAATTTTTTTTTCTTTTTTTTTTTTGGATTTTTTTTAAATTTGTAAAAGGTTTTATGTATTTTTCCTTTAATTTAGTATATTCTCGTATAATTTATTATTCTTTTTATGTTATTGTATAACTTAACAATTTGTAAACAATGTAAATGGTTATGAACCAGTATTGTGCATTTAATATATCTGTATGCTATTTTACCTATGTCTATTTAAGAAATAAACTTTTATAAAAATAAAAAAAAAAAAAAATTCCTAAAACATTACGGCCGCAAACGGGACGTTTCGCAACGCTATTGAATTACTGCCGTTAACCGGGTTCGCAGATCTCGGGGCACCTAGGCCGTGTGCCTAGCAGTGTCCTCCGGGTGGTCCAGATGCACCGGTAACAACGTTGTGCAACAAACTGCTCGTCCATTATGTAGATTACGGACGCAGATTGCATTATGGCCGCTGCGTTTGGTTTTCATTTGCACCACACATGTTCAGTGGAACGTGTACGTATAACACACGTCTGTATACTATGTAGTGTATTCAACGGAATCGGACCGATTCGAGATTTGCAACAGACATAATCGTATTTACCTTTGATCGTGTGACTGTGGTACGTATCCAAGCGCATTTGGCCGTTGAAACGGACGTTGTATACAAAACGACGCTCTGCTGCCAAAGGTGTAAGATATTTAGCGCTTCTGTTTTGTCGTGTTTGTGTTCAAGACACGGGGCGAATCAGGACTACGTAGAACTGGAGTGCCTCGCTGGGCTTTGATAATTTCGAGGAATTGAGTCAAAATTTACTTTGCATTGTATGACAAAATTAAATGCTACGACCGTATATATTAAATATAAATAATTCCATGTAATGTTATTAGACCAGTGGTTTAATACCGGAGGCGCCAGATAATATTTCGAGATATGTGATCACACTGAAGTATGCCATACCGATGACTTACGAAAAGTTAAATTCCTTTTAAGAAAAGTTACATATTTGGCGTCGATGGATTACAAGAGAAAATCTCTTACATTTTCCTAATTTAATTTACAAATTATCTTGTTCGTTGTCTTTCGTTTTCTTCTAGTTCTTGGCTTTGATTTGTAAGGACCGTTTCAAAGCATTTTGGATCGAGAACAATTAATGTGCTTACTAATTTCCGATTGATTCAGTTCTTGCAAATGCATTAACATTACTTTCGCTGTTTTAGCTTTACTTGTCGCATTTTTTAAATGTTCATATAATTTGGCCGAAATAAAGGCCGAAATCGCGCAACTGAACATGACGACGACAGTCACTTAAGCGGAACTGAACAATTAGATCTGCAATCCATTTTAAAAACTCAAACGAGCAACTAATAACGACAAATTCATTAGCATAGTTCTCAGAATTATGGTTAAAACTACTTGTAAAGAGTTACACACCATTTTAAGGGGTGCCCCATTATTGTGGCCAAAACTCGATGAGAAACATTACTATATGATTCAGCTATTTTTTCTTCTTACTCTTATTTTTGTGAAGAAACAGATCGTAAATATTTTTAAATTGGCGGGCCAAAAGCCATAATTAAAATAAGCTTGAAAAAAACTTCAATTCTTTCAAATTTTAAAACACAGTGTAAGTTTTATACAGGTAGGCCATAAGTTTTTGCATTTTATAAAATTAAAAAAAACTACAAGTCGTATATTAAAAAAAATTTGTTTATTTCACAGAAAGAACACGATTAAGAATATCATATATTAAAAATAATGTCGTCTTAATTTTCACCATTCTGCCGCTGGCATTCCTTGAATATTATAGTAAATACGACTTATGACTTATTATAGGAAATACAACATTATGATATCTCCATAAAAATCAAGCGGTGTCAAATCGGGGCTGCGGGGGAGGGGGGCATGAAATATCATCTATACGCAATATAGGTTTGTTTTTTAAATATGGGTATAGTTTCAATATCATTTTCAAAATTGTACGAAAAGATAATATTAGTATCGCTATAGCAGCAGAACGCTTGCGAGTCAACACGCCTGGATCTTCTCGTACAGACTTGCGCAACATTCTCTTCGTTTCTCCTGCTTCGTAGCCATCCGGTTTTCTTCTTATTTAGCGTTGAAACTGTCTCATCGCACTTCCTGAGTCACGATTTTATTAAATTAACACTCAAACATTGACTCACACTGTGTAATTGGTAGTGCGCGAAACAGGCGCCGAACAATTACATAACTTTTTTACAAAGTACACACGATGTTCCCCCGTGAAGCTATCCATTGCGACTAAATTTCCAAGGACCAAACTCTTGCGCGCCTCTTTTTCGCGATCTAAAAAGTGCAAGAACTTATAGCACAACCAGTATATTAGCACTATTTTTCCTTACAGTTTTAAATTCAAAATTTCAATGACTTAAAAAATCTCAATAAAATTTACCGTGACTAAATTATTGAACTGCTGTATAGTAGAGAATGTCTAGATATTCGGCTTTCTTTTTTGATTCCATTTCAAAAAAAAGATCACGGAACTGACAACATTTAAGTTTATGAGAGCGAATAAGCTTCTCAAGTGACACGATTGGTTTAATAGCTCATGATTAAGATGTTTCACACAAATTATCTGCTGTATACAATGAATAATTCGAAGCTTTGATCATTTTGCATTTTAACAAGCCGCATATTTTTTCCAAAAAAGCTAATACTGCATCACTTTAAACATAGCTTTGACGTCTCGAATAAGCAACGTGGTGCAAACGAATAACTAACTGTTTACAAGTCACTAAAAATCGATACTTATTGTAACTATTTTTTATCTAACCCTTTACTTATACAAACTATTTTCTATTTCGTGCACTTGCTATTTAATTTTTAAAATTAATATTTTTAAAAGTACATTTTTTTAACGATACACGTGGATCTATCTTCTTAAATTGACTCGGGATTCTAAGAATTTATTTTTGTCTATTTAAACAAAAACTCTTAGTTAACAATATATAATAAAGTACTATATATAAAGATACTTTTAAGCTGATAATATATATGTGAAACAAAATAAAATTCACAAGAAATTAAAATTATTAATACAAAAGCCGACTTAAATATCACCATAATTATTTGACTATAATCGATATCAAGAATGCCTAGAGTTCTTGTTATTTACTCATGTGCGATAATAAAATAAAAACAATTCCAAATTACTTTAATTTAATTCTTAAAATTCAATTATACAAACAAGGGCCAGTTGAAAAATATTTTAAAATTTAATTCCTCAGACTAAATATCTTTCGCCCAACAGTAAAATTTTGCGTATATTAAACTATAGTTGCATCTCTAAAGAAAATATAACTAAAGGTTGTCACGGTCGCGTTATTCCCTTCAGCTCATAAATAAACTAGAGCATAAAGCAAAACGAAATACAATACATAGCTGAAACTCTGTCATATTTAACCATAGAATAGTATTACTATATTATGTTCTTATTCATATTTATTTGTTAGCGCTATAAAAATACTTTTACATTTTGTACTAAATATGATAAATTCACTAGCTTAAAATCGTCTTCTATAATATATTATATTATTATATATTATATAAACGTCCCTAATGTCTGGCCTATCCATCATGTAGGTCATACTTATCCCCGTCGCCCGGTTTTAATGCGACTCTGAATTGAATGACGCGCGCACACTTTATGCACATGACGATCCTTTGGTATATTTTGATTGAATTCCCTTCTTGACGCAGATAGGTCCCCCGGCTCAAATCCGACCGGAGGCTGTATCAATTCATTTTCCAATGTGAGCTGTAATCCGCGGAGGCGCCGCCGACGTATAAACCGCGATTTACATAATTATATTGGCCGACGTTTTTATACACTCCCACACACACGTGCAAATACATACCATTATCATCGCCTTAGTTCTAACCTATCGAAATTCACATTGTTATCGAAATTAGCTTTTGAGTGAAAAGAAGAAATGAAACGAATGATTTTCATTTATCATATCATGATGTAACAATTAGGTTTCCTTCTTTTGGCTGTTTTGAGAATTTCCCTAGCTTTATTAAATCTGTTTAATACTTTCGAGAGTCTCACTAGGGATGCCAGACCCACGAGATGCATAGCATCAGTCTATATAACTACATCTTATAATCTGTTCTTCATAGCTTTGGTTATCGTTCAACCTTCTACGTCTTTTTAAATAAGAGTAAGAACGGTTACACCTCATAAAAGTTTATTCGCTCTAATGAAAGATTTTCGTGCCTTTTATTTGTAGCTCTGATCTCTTGTCCACATTTACATTATTTGCTGATCAACCCATTTTATTCGTTCATTCTTTAGTGTACGTTTTGTCTTATTAAATTAAGCTTATCATTAATTGAAAACATGAAAATGGTTATAAACCAGTAACATGTATATTATATATAATTAGTATGTCTGTAAAATAAGACTATATTTTAATTTAAACAAACATAATTTAGCTATTGATAATTGTTAAAATATACAGTTAAATCATAAACATATTAGAACTTAATAAAAGCAACATTATTTACGTATTAAGTTACGTAGCTAAGATACACTTAACACTTAAATTGAATAAATATTCGTTATCCAATAAATTTGCGCTGAATAAAGCCTAATATTTCTTTACGAGCGATTAGGAGGTTTAACGCAAATCTTGTCATTCATTATCACAATATATTATAATATCAGGTGCTAACGGCGTTAAATACATCAATCTTTTGATCCCCTGTCGCGTTTCGTTCACAATAGCCCAGCCTGTTGCTCTTTGGAAAAGCGCTGTTTTCTTGCACGCTGCTAACGGAAAATTTTATTTAAGAAATTCCAACTCGCTAATGTTTGTCATTAATAATAACGACGGTACTAATGCTCGGTTTTGAAAGTAAATTAATTGTCGCGTCGAAGCATTGAGCGTCGATTAAACAGCATCGCTTTGTGTAAAAGCAAATGTACATAATTATATTAAGCCAGATCTTATATAAACTAGTGGCATATATAATGTATTATATTTGCTTATATACATATTCATATGTATGTATGTATGTACATATGTATATAAACCCATACTGACCATAGTTTGTTTTCCAAAATATTATATTCTTATAGGCTCATCTGAATGTGTATCTCTCTGCGTGTTTTATAAAATCTTTTTTCTAGACATTTTAGTCCATCTCTCTCGATGCTAGAATACCAAAATATTTCTCATCACGTATCGTTAGTTAAGGAGTGTGTGCTATATATATATACATTTCATTGCATTAAAATCAGCAAAGCATATAGCGCTACATATGTATATTAGCAGCATTACAGTTTTTAAGTATCTCAAGTTTCGGTTTTTTTAGAAATGGTTAGTCAGTCTCTCCTGTCAATACTTATCTTAGAAATGGTATCTGAAATATCAAATGATTATTAAAATTTAGAAATAGTAAAACTTTTCGAAAACAAACACAACTTAACCGTCGAACCGCAACCTCTCAAAACGTCACTCTATTCAAACATTCCCAAAGCTCTTCTTCTCTCCCCCATTCGGGTGGGTATCGTTGTACATGCTCGTGCGTCGCGTCATTCGGGATTATATTTCGAGATATTATAAATGTAAATATTAATGCATGAGAATTTGGAATAAAATTTGCCGCCGAGGGCGCCTTAAGCTTCCCCGCACAATTTCCCGTTCGCTCTTCTCTTGCTCTCCTGCTTGGTACTATATAATATCGCTTCTCTTCTCTTCTCATCCCATAATGTGTATTGTATAAAATGTAATGGCGGCGCGCGAGTGTCTGTCTGTTTTATACGGAGACGCTTATTTATTCTGATCCCTTTACCCGCGGTAATGGATGTTTTCATTATTATTACCTATATAAATAATACACAGTATTAAACGTGTATCCCGATCGCGCTCAATTCGCGTTGGGATTACTCGTTCAATTGCCGCTGGAAATAAATATCTTATTATGATGATAAACGTACGTTTCATTGATTTTGGAATAATACCCGAGTCATTTATAACATTCAAAAACTAGTAATGAAAGAATGTGTTTTTATTTCTTTCTTCCTTTGCTTGAGCTTCAAGGTGTTAATAAATTTTCTAGTGCTTTTATCTCATCCTGGAATAGCAACTTCTTAAGCTCCATAAAACAGCAGTTTATTTCTGTTAGCTCATCATTTGAATAGCACCGTTTGCCAACTATTATTTTTTTGGTTTGGACGTTAAGGCAGATGAAATGCAAATCTTAATTCATATCGGGGAGTTTTGATATTTGAAGGACACTTGCACGGGAAAATTTTCATAAAAACTTATAGTTTAAATAAGTCCACATAGTCATTCATACATTTCAGATATATATTATTATTTATTAATTTTATTATAATTTTTGATAATAAAATACATATTTGTCAAGCTTATCAATAAAAATAACTATTTGTCAAGAGAAACAGCGAGAAGCGTTTCGACGAGAATAATACATTTTTTAGTGGTGAAAAATGGTTATAAAAGTTTTAGCCGTAGTAATTATTAGTTATGTTTTTATTGTGTTCTTGGGAATTATTTATAAAGCGCATTTTTTTAAAGTATTTATATAGGATACCCTACATCGTCTTCAATGATAGTTATTAATATTTTTACTGTTTTTATTGAGTTTGCTACTCAATATTTTGCAATTTTGTAATCAGTTGTTACAATACCTTTAATTATTAGTATTTATGTACTTTGCAGTGTATATGTATGTTTATTTAACTTCGGTAGTTAAAAAAATAAAAAATAAAATATTTTATTGTCTTGTAAAATTTTCCAAATAGAAGAACTAAAAAGTTTTTCTTAATTGTCGAGAAAGAGTTCTTGATAAAAAATACTAGTACTCGGCATTTATCGTTTGGTCCTTTTAAAAAAAGTTAATGAGAAACGTTCCCTTTGCATCCGGTATAATGAAAGCCGTAACTTTTCATGAAGGTAAAATTATCTTTGCCTTTTTTGCTGGTGGGGAACCGCTGTTTTCATTGTTGAAACTGAGGTTTTGTTTCTGGTCTGTAGTATCTGTGGTTACAATTCGAAAAATAACATCAAGGCATTTGGAATTCCGGGAATCTCTCATTGTGTTTCTTTGCTATTAACCGAGATTTTGATAATGTAATTTTATTTAAAAGAATATGCAAATTTAATTTCAGTGCTAAATAGATTTGTAATCATAAATGTTTATAAAAAAACAAATTAATAATGTAGGTACATATACGTATTATAATTTTATACTAATATATATAGTATCTATTCGATTGTATTACATTTTTATAATTAATATTATATATCTGACGTAGAATTTTTGCGTTTAACTTCATTAAATGTAGCTTAATTCTACGAACGATTTTAACCATTTTTTATGGTGTTCAGGTGTGTCTTTGTCGGTTCAAATCTTACACCCTTTCCGATCCGTTGCCTCCCTCTTCCAACTTCTTATGCATGTAGTCCTGCAGTCTTCAGTCACACATTCCATCCATCGCCTTCTTGGTCTGCCCTTTGAACGCTTCCTCTGGGGTTTCCATTGGATCTGATTTCGCCTTTCTCTCAGGATTTTCTCTTTCTTATTTTTGTAGGCATTCAGATGTGGTTTGTAGATTTAGTCTGATCTCTGAGTAAATTATAAAAACTTCTAAGGCTGGATTATCTTTCTTTTTTTTCATTATACATATCTTTCATCACTTCGGTTATTTTCTTTCTGCATAGTTTTGTGGCTATTCATTTCTTTTTCTTTGAATATTATTGTTTTGTTTCTTGTGATTCTCAGCTTCGTTTTTTCTCAGCGATTGTGGCTCTGCATTTTTCGTCAAATCATTCCTTATTTTTTTGTGTTAATATCTTCCTACATATTTTTTTTATAATATATGAAATATTTTCTATACTATTTCTTTCTTTATTTTAGCATGATTATTATTTGCTTAATATTTTCATTCCATAAATTACTGCTGTATGTACATATATATTCTTAATTACAATTATAATCAATTATTCATTAATTATTTTTAAACATTTTTTTTCATTTGATTTAAAAATTAATGTTTTTAAAATGTATTTACTGAAAATCATAAATTTATAGTATATAACTATAATATAAATAAAAATATACTAATAAGTGGGTAAGTGATTGTTATCAATTATTAGTAGTGAGATATCAATATAAAATAAAATACTTGTTTTAAATTTATTAATACATTTTAAAAATATTTTTGGAATTTTAGAATGACGGGTCTTAAATAAATTCCGAAACTCTTATAACAGAGTTAAAATAGATATCTAGTTTTTAATCAAAACTCGATTGTGATTGCGATCTTGCTAATACCTTTATCATACTTTCATATAAAACGCTTGATTATCTGAGCAGGCGCGTACGGTGAAATATATTCCATTTCGCTCGCTCGCGTATTAAGTGACGAGAGTGAGAGATAAAAGCGTGCGTTACATGCGTTCCGCACGCTTACTTCTTCTCATTCGCTCTCATCACCTAACACGCGAGCGGGCGAAATGTAATGTATCTCACCGTACGCGCCTGCATCTGACATACATAAGCGAATCTCTAAAATAATATTGTGCACATTATTTTTAATTTATAGAATCGTGAAATTTCATGATTTTTACAGGACGGTCATTTTTAAAAGTTTAAATTCTGCATGGTATTTTTTACAGTTGTAAATATTGGTGTACTATTGACGTAAGGTTTTTCTAGCAAAACGCGTATTGTTTAATTTTATCCATCATACTTATTAAAACTGTTTATAGGATATATACACTACTTTTTTTTTAGATATATTACTATACATTAGATCAGTAAATTTTAAATGACCAATGTAAATTTGCTATGTACATGTAAATGTATGCTTATGTAAATAAAGTAAAGGAATTTCATGCATTGCACGAGTTTTATATGCTCTCCCTATAAACGATAGACAGGTTATGGTAGTGGATGAAGTCAAACATTAATAAAGTAGTACAGTGAAAGAAATAGTAACTCTTAAAATTGCATTGTGTTACTGTTTATCGACATTAAGAGATGCTTTTATATTATCAAAGTTATATATTATAATGATACAAGTCTTATAACTTAAATACAGAAAGATAATATAGGTAATATCTAATAAATTTTAATTAATCATATTAAAAAACTTCTATAACCATCAGGTCAAATACAAACTTGTATTAACATTTTTATCTAGGACAAAATTTGCTACCTCAGAAATTTTAGCAATACGTTTTTGATGATCTTTTTAGTTTTTTCGGTAACATTTTTTACCTCTTTGTTTATATTTTAAAATAAATTATATTAAACTGTTTTATAAACTAGAATATTTGTCTCCTCCATAAGTTCGTGCTTGTTTTAATCTGAAAGATTAAAACAAACACGAACTTATGGAGGCATACATTTCTAGTTACCTTATTTTTTTTTCAAAGGCATACATTTCTTGTTACCTTATTATATATACTATGTTACAAAAGTAAATTGACTTTCATACGCCTTTAGAGTTTAGAATTCACAGTTAAATATCAATTTGGCCTAGTATTTCATTCACTTCGAGAATACTGCCGATACAAAAACCCAATCAGAATCGAAGGCGGTCGTCGTTTTCGGAGTCAGCTTTTCAATTATGTTATTCGAAATCAATCCGTCTCCGAGGCAAACGGAAATAAACGAGTTAATTACGTTTTGATTATCCTGCACGGTGATGGTGTGTCCTTATGAAATTGGCTCTGGCGGTCGGTGCGCTTCGGGACCGTTGCTCACTTATCCCTTTTCCGTATTTGAAATTCAAATTTGCACTGTGCTTTAACGTGAAAATATAAATAAAAATAACGCCGTTCCTTTTTATGTTGGCCGAAACGTTTTTTTCAAACGATGAGTGGACTCTCCCCCCGGGGCAGTCTGCGATGAGTATTATTTTATGTATTCATCAGCCAGTTGTCTACATCCCCTTAGCGGATGAAAAAATACCGCTGATAATGTTCGGCTGCCAATCACGATGTAAATATACAAATAAAAAATCACGTTAAATGGTTTTATACGAGACTTTTGTATAGGATGGTAAAAAAAGCGTAACATTTTGGATGAAGCCGATTTTTTAAAACAATATTTGTTGTTATTGTTTTTTTAATACAACCTGTATTATGATCAGTTGCAAAACACAAGAACATGCTGAAATTATGGACGCTTTATTTAAAAATAGAGGAAAAATAATCCTACGTGTTTTGACATGCACTAACAACAATATTTTTGTTAAATTAAATATAATATGTACAGAACTCATGAATATATTTACAAACATATAAATAAAATACAGTGTCGATTTAAATGTTTAAATTTGTGCCTTTCTTACGTTTTTAATGTTTACAAGTGTTCTATCTCTATTACAACATAATGAAAAACTACTCTTTGTTGGGAAAGGATTCACGTTAGAGAATATATTATATCCTGACCACATTACTATTGTTCCTTAATTATTTTGTTATCGATCGCCTGGATGGCCATCTAGACCAGTGGTCTCCAAAGTTGCGTACGCGTATCCCAGAGGGTATATACTTGGGGGTACGCCAACTGACAATAACATTACCTTCACGGAGTCATATCGCCCAGAAATCATCACTAGAATTCGTCATGACGAATCTCCACTAAGACCATTTTAACTTCATTATCTGATATCGACATCATATATATTTGATAATTTATGTATGTTTATAAAATTAGCTGTCACTACCTTTTCCGGCGTCTATATTAGTATATATATAATATTTAGCTAAAGTCCTGATTTTTACTAAAATTTTATGCTTATATTTAATAAATTGAAGAGGTCACAATTTCTCTTTACGACCCTTTTAATGGAATTTATATAATTGCATCCTAGCGATTATGGATGGTCGCTACAAAGCTTTATTGTATATATATTATACATATATATTTGCTTATATCAATTATATAATTATTTTATATATTTTCAACGTCATGTATAAACAAATCTCCTTGTAGCATTGAATAATACATTTCTGAAATCTTTCGTGTATGTATATAATAAAAACGCTATTAATCCTTTCCTTTATAAGTAAACATATAGATTAACCTTGGTGTTTTTTTAGTTTCAAACATTACCACATTTAATATAAAACTATTTATGTGTATTGGGTATACTATAGTATAATTATTGCATGCACTCATACGCTATTTGTTAACGTATTACGGTGTTAAGTTATATGTACATATATGACTGACTTTGAAGGCGATTTTTCCGGGCACCAGTACCCACTATGGCACTGTAGAAAATTTTACGCAAGCAACTGTTGCATACAATGACTTAAACGTATTATTACGAGTGTTTAAAAATATCGATAAAAATCTAACATTACTTTTGACATAGAGAGAGAATGAGAAAGAGAGAGATATTTGTTCAAAAAGTGCTACGCTATATCTATGCTCTAAAAGTGTTACACTACAAATCTGTACGCACTTCAGGTCAATAAATCTATTATGTTTTCACAATCATCCTGCGTTTCTTAACAGTGAATCTAAACCGCAATTTAATGCAGATTTTAACCGTATATTCACTGTGATGTACACTGAGTGTACATATAAATATCTATGAATATGCCAAATAAAATTCTCATATTTAAGGTATTCCATTACAATACACCTAAATATTAAATTAGATAATTAGAATATACATGCCATTATCAGAAGTAACAAATATTAAACGGGTTTTATTTCTTTGCATGTGAGTGATGTTTGCGGACAAATGTTTATAATGTAGAGCAATTGCGATATTTAATGCACATACTTATTTTTTAGTCTCAATATTCCTATAATTATTATGACTTCCCTTTTATTATATTGAATAATTAGTAATATGAGTCGGGTTTTTTAATTTTTATCATTATTAATAATAATAATTAGTACAAAATAACTACATTTTGTGTGTGTAGTAATAATAATTAATAGTCCCCTTACGTTGCAAAGAAAATTTTCGCACTCCGGTGATGTACGCTCAGTGTACAATTAATAATTTTACACTGAGTGTACATCACCAGTGCACAATTATTTTTTGCAACGTAAGGGGACTATTAATTATTATTTCTACACACACAAAACATAGTTATTTTGTACAAACAAAGAAGGAAGGCAAAGTCAATTTTGTCTGCGGGAAAGCATATGGCTTCCATTTTCTGGGATGCGAAGGGTAAGTTACTTATTGATTAGCTTCCAAAGGGTCAAACAATAAACGAGAATATTATGCTAACCTTGTGTATAAATACCAGCTAAACAAAACATAAAATAAACTAATACCGAATTGAAGTACTATTTACTGTCCAACCCGCATTATTCACTTGATTTAACCTCGTCTGACTTTCATATGCCAGCAAACCTTAAAAATTCCTTTGTGACAAGCGAAATACTTCAAATCATAAATAAAAGTAATGGTAAATAGCTGCTCTGAGTGATTCGAGGAATCGCTCTTCTAGAATAGGATAAAAGCTCTAAAACATCACTGAACGAAGTGTGTTTTATTTACAAATAAAAATATTTTGAGTATAATTGTACCTCAATATTTGTTATTGCAAATAATTAAAGATTTACCAAAAATCCATATTAGTTTTGAGCACAATTCAGCAACAATACGTTAGATTTTCATTCTTGCTGATAAATTTTATTTGTACGGTCTCTTCCGGATTACTTTTCCAGGAAAATAATTAAGGAAATCCTTGCGAGTAGTTGCACACAATATCGCTGGGAAGGATTTAAGCGGTTCGGATTTAAAAACCTTTTACATTAAATCGCTCTCCTCCGGAACTAGAGAGAGAGGGAAAACCGACCGCCCGAGTGGAAGTTGTGTGAATTTTTGAGGTTTCCGGCTTTCATTCTTCGTCGATGACGTCAGGGAATTAAGACTTGGGGAGAGTTTGAGAACAATAGTCCTACATACTACATCTAACCTACATATACGGTCGCCTTTTTACTTTCGAACGTCTTAAACGGCATTAGATCTTCGGTTCTTTTAATTGCCAGCGATAGCCTGGATATCTAATGAATCGTATGAAGGCAATGTTGTACAGCACTAATTCTGCCAGTTTGTGTTTAAGTTAAGATTTACTGAAATATATTAAAATATATATTTAATATTATATATATTATGTAGAATAATTATTAGTAATTAGGTTATTCTATTAAGCAAATAATTAATTACCATTTTATGTATATATTATTTATAATTTGATTCAAAGATCGACAAAGGTTCTTATAGTACCTAAACCGGCGAGTTAAAATGCTCAGTCTACTTTGGAAACCGTTTCAGGTGTCTCGGCGAAACTTTTTTGGTCAAGTTTGTCTTACCTTTTGTTCAGTTGTGCTTTGACAAATAAGCTTATAACTTTCGAAAATTATTACCCTTGCTTTTGGGTAAGTGAAATTCGCGAGCTCCCTTTCGTTTGTGAATAATTAATCGTTGTATAATTGCGTTTAATGAAAGACTGAATGCGGGTCGCTCAAGTTTCTAATTTACAACAGATGTTTATTTCTTGTTTGTCCGTTTTTGTAGCGAGATGTAAATATATATGTATATTTTTATCCCTTTACGCTTGTTTTCTAATTAAAATCGACAAAAATTATAAACAAGCTTTTATTTACATAAACAAAATAAACATGACAGAAATTTTACAAGAAGATGTACATAATATTTAAATGCTTTATTGTTGATCTACCAAATTTAAGTAACAAATTACGACCATAGAAGTCTTTTATGATACTACAATACCATCGCATGCTTTATTGAAAAAACTTGATCTAATGCGGATCTACGTAGTTTTGAACCACTCTTAGTAGTAGCAAGGTTCAGTTTTATTATATAACATTAATATATTGATTAACATATTCAGCAGAAATATGTCCAGGCAACCGACAATTCGGGTAATGCGGGATAATAAATACTTGCTTAGGATAAATGAACATTTTGCTTATCTCGGATTATCAATATGTTTTATTTTGATAGCTTATTAGTTATTACTTTCCACTATGAAGTTACTTAAAAACAAACATACTCACAGATATCTAAACCATAATTTAAATAATAAAAACTTATAATTTCGTTTAATTAGTTGCAGAAGACAACTGCTATAATCGATAGAATATGTTTTATAAAGCTATAGGGAATAATTTCAGCACTAGACACCACACATACACCATTAGTACTAATTTGGTTTCGGACTGTGTTTCATCACTTTATCTTATCAAGTATTGTGCTGAACGCGCGTGATTGACAAACATAATCTAATTTTTATCATACATTTAAATACGATGTAGTCATGTTTTGCTTTTATGATATGAGCAGGACCGCCGAGAGCGAACCAGGGCTCTGGGAAAACAATGATTCCGGGCCTCATTACAAAAATGATATTTTATATATTTTTTAACATCGTAATATAATTTCTTGAATAAATAATAATAGGTACGAGTTAACTCTTTACATGCTACAAATAAATATAAAAATTAGCCACCGTGGCGACATATTTTCTGAAATCATATTTTATAAAAAATATTTTAATTAGTCATTAAAAATATCTACTCATAAAATTTACTTGAGAATGAGTCGTGTTTTCTTTACTGCTCAGTGTTGCCATATAGTGAGAATCGAATAATGAACATCTAAACCGAATTTTTACCAATAAGAGAGCGCAAAAAACAATTATCCCTTCTCAGAAGTCAAAAATCTACGTCAAAATCAATAAAACCATGCGCCGACACGATTTTATCGCTTCTAACGTGAATTTTTGCCATCTGAGAAGTGATAATTGTTTTTGCGCTTTATTATTGACCAAAATTCGGTTTGAATATACTTTGATCAGTCCTCTTATATTAGAAGTCCATAGTAATATAAGTAAGGATAGCTATTATAATTTTAAAACATAGTGTAATATCAAAATGCAGACAAACTATGGAGCAATATATGAGATGCGATGTCCGTCTGTTCTTATTCTTCCGCTTTTTTCTACTTTTGGGTTGAGTTGGCTTAGTTTGTATTTTTACTTGACCTAGTGAAAGTAACCTAACTTTCATTAGGTTAGGTTTGGGTTTGAACAACAAATCGACGTTTCACAACTTACAAATTGAGTTTCATATACATTTTATAGTTGAATTATGTTTTCGCTAGTAGAAATATGTATCTATTGGTGAAAATGTAGTTATTTTACTAGTGAAAATATAACTATAAAAAAATAGACATTCACTGTAATATTTATACATATACTAAAAAATATTTTCAGGATAGATTCGAGACTATTTTTTCTAGATTTTCTTTTAGAAATAAGCACATGAAACTGATATATATTATATATTTAGGTGTGTTACGAGTTTTCTTTGTCAAAGAAGTCGCTTGAAGCATTTTATTTTCAGAATACTCAAAAATTTATAAAAGTGAAAAAAACTTCGGGGCTTCTTAAAGCGTGGGGCCTAAGTCATTTGCCTCGCTCGCTTTGCCCTTACACAGGATTTAATTATAGATTTTATTTTATTATACATTAATATTAAAGGGTCTAGGAAAATCGACTGCCAACAATTCCGCAGGCAGTTTAACGCCGCGTCAATTGATCGCAAAAACAATTTATAGCCAACAATTGATCGCTAGCATATTCAAATGTGTTTGGTCAAATTATAGAAAGTTATTTTTTATTTAAGTTTCTGCTTTAACCCTTTGATTAGTGCCTTTTATCAGCATGTTCAACATGGAAGAAGGTTTATTTTTACTTTTTTTTAATTCAATTTTTTAAATATCATAATTTTAATTTATCGTATTATGTTTTTTATTGTATTATATTAATCGATAAAGAAAATTCGGGGCTTTTAATTTTTTTATTATAATAATTTTTATTTTCGTCTCGCTTTTATCCTTATTTTTATATATTGTACAATATTTAATTGAGGAAGCACATTATCAATATCTTATTAAAAACTTTTTTAATTACGTCTCACTTTTATTAACTTATGATTATTTTATAATAAGGTTTTTTATTTGCGTCTTATTTTTATTGACTTATGATTATTTAATTTACCTCTCACAATTATTATTATTTATGTTGATGGTATTATATTTATTAATGAAGCAAATTTACTGGTTCTCAACATTTTATTGCAAACATTTTTTATTTATGTCTTACTTTCATTAACCTCTGATTATTTTATTTACGTACATATATATTAGAGTAAATGTTGCTTTATTAATAGAGTAAGCTATGATTAGCATATGTTTGTAATTCTATTAAATATGAGGGAATAGTACGAAAATATTTTATTTAATAGGTAGTATTTGTATTTTAATAGTTACATGTATCACAAAAATAGTAAAAAATCCATTATTTAAACAATAAGTCATTATTAAATTAACTGAGAATAGATAACCCATAAATTCTGGTTAATCTTCGAAACAACGGTATGTTGTTATATAGTGTTACACATTTCAATTAATTTTAGGGTATTTTTTCTAAAAATTAATTTTCCTTCTACTCTCGAAACTATTCCTTTGTAATATAATAAACCTTATTCTAATACTTATTGTGTTTGGCGACCGCTGATCTAAATTGATATTACATATTTGTGAGACTATGACATCGCTTTTCTTGTGAATATGATGGATGTACGCCATTCGGAAGGCATGTGTTTTTTCCATATAAGTTGCATTAGCTCGTGCAAATATTTATTTATCGTCTGCATTTTTAAGTTGGCCTACCCTATATAACTCTAAAATAATAACAATGAATATCTAAAATAATCCGTCAAAGCCTAAGATGAAATATTCTTCGTGTTAAGGTCCTAGCCCAGATCTATGTTCCTTTCCATCAGTGCCTTCATCAATCTACCCTCACCTCTGTATCTGTTCGTACTTCGCAAATTGTTGGCCCAACTATAAATTAATCGGATTATCAACGCTTTCAATACAATAATAATTAATTATCAATCATTGCTAACGATGGATAAACACCGATTTTATTTTCGGTGATTTATTTCGTATTACTAGTCGAGTGCGCGGTGTTAAATAAACGCGCAATGATGATTGATTTTGTTGCGTTTCATTTAAGATGTAAATTTTTGCGGGCCCGATGGTTTTGCTCGTTGTTTGTGTAATATTGTTGTAACGAGATTGAAATGTGCAATCAGTGGTCGATTGTTCGGCCGTTTTCCGAATGGCGACTGATCGAATGTATTTGCATATGCGGTTACCATACGCGCAGATAAACTATGCATATAAATATATGCTTTTTATTATAATAAAAAATAATTTAGTATATATTGTAAATTAATCTAAATTGTTATTTAGTCTAAAAATACAAATTATATACTAAATTGATTAAATAATACATATTAACAAGCCCTAAATGGACCAGAGATTGCTAGCATCGACATTTCCGTGTACACGTAGACTTCAAGTATTCGTGTTTCACTGTGGAAGCACTACTAAAAGTTTACTAGTATCATTGAATAGCAAACATATAAAATCGTTCACAAACTAATGTTATAAATGAAGACCCTTATAACATCTTAATATGTATATATTTATCGACAGTAAGTTATAATATCCAGTACACTAAGTTTCATGTGCTTTTACTTATGAACACACTCGTATCGCTTCAAAACGACTAGAATATATACATATGTATGTATTGTAGATCCAGAAAGTAAAGAACATGTTATATGCGATTGCCTATGAGATATATTATTCACAGAAAGAATGGGTTTACCTGAAAAGTTATTATGTTCTTGCCATAGATATGTTTCAAAACATGATTCTAAAGGCACGTGTGTATTTTTTTACGAAATAAATTTATTAACATAAAATCTTATAAAATATAAAAATATCATGCTACGTGCTAATAAAAAATGTATTGCGATATATGATTCTTTTATTTTAATATAAACTTATTTAACTGTGGTTTTGCAAATAATTCTTCTTATATTATATAAAGATAATAAGTGTATATCAAAGACAAAGAAAATTATTTCATTTTGATTTTTCAATATTATCATCAACATAGCACTGTTTATTTTATATATATAAATACAGGTGAATTTTTTAAACGTATGCATACTTTAGATAGTTTCTGAAAGTAAGACTTAAATAATATGAATTTTAAATATATATTTTTTTTATATTGATAAATTATTATTAAACACTTTTAAAGTATTTTTGAAAATAATTCTCAGTAAATAATTCTTTACCAGATCGGCTTTCGCAGGGAGTAAATTTAAAGTTAAGAGCATCGTTTCAGAAAAGAATAGTGCCGATCCTGACCCCGCGCTTGTTGGCCGTTAACCGTTATATTTACAACTGACGTATTAACTAATATTTTGTTATTTTATGTGCATGGTGAATTAGAATAAAAATGTTATTCCCTGCACATGTATATAAATTAGTTTTAGGTTTAGTTAACCGACTGATTAATTTGTCGAATAGAACATTCACTGAATCCGCAATTCGTCGAACGAAAGGTTCACCGATTCTTCGATTGATCGCTGATGATATATTTATTTAAAACCATGAAAGTAAGTTAACGTTGTATTTAATTGGTTTGTCATTTTATCCATCAAATACATATGAAATTTATCTTTTTAATGTTGCCGTAACTATTGTTCCAATATCGGTGAAATTGAAAATTAAGCGATAAAATAAGGATCTAGGACGATTCATAGCCATCTACTTTATTACCGGTCGATTGATTATTTTTATCATCGCCGTAATTTTTTTTAATTCATAATTCTGTAAACTATTCCCGTTTTATCTTTCTGTTGTTTGATCAATTTTCATTTTTAGAATTGTTGTAATTCTTTCTTCTTGATAACAATTAGAAAGCATTGGTATATATAGGTTATTGAATAAAATAAACGGATTTGATAAATATGTGATTACGTGATTATAGTAATAAAATTACGTAGCAACAATCGTGTGTATATTTGGTATATAAAAAAAATACATAATACGCGAAAACATTATATAGATAAAAGCAGATCATATAAAATTACTGCTAGCTTAAATCGATTATTTTACTTAAAAGTATTAGGGAGTTCCAACTTTTTAAACATAAAGCCAAATTGTACCGTCTTTCGAATTTCTCTCATTTGGGCAAATTTTATAGTCCAATAAAGGTAATTCATTAAATATTTATGACTAAAATATTTTTATAATTTATGTAAATTAAAAAGTATTGAAAGACAATGTTATTATTAGCTATTAAGATTAAAAATTTGAAAGATTATAAAAAAATATGGTAATATTCTAGTATATTTAGAAAGTTCATGGTTACTTGGAAAACGTGTTTTTTTTTTTACTTTAATAGCAATTTACTTATTATTATTGGATATCTTCTTATATCTCAATATGTAGAATTAAATTAATTTATAATGATAATAACGGTAAATATGATGGTTATATAGTATTTTTTATATATTAATTTAATACGTATTTTATTTTTATTTGTTTTTGCTTATGATTATTATTATATTTAGGTACATATATATTAACTTAGACATTCAATTGTACTTTGTTTAAATATACTTTTTATTTATTATAATATATTATATATTCACAAATATTTTTCTTTAAAATATTTTTAAGCGTTTGCTCCGTTGTTTATTTATTTATAAATTTAGGAAAATTATATATTTAATTACGTTTAGATACAAATTAATTATTTACACTCTTATTTTTACTTTAATTAAATGTAATATATTGTATTGCAATGAACTTTCCAGATAACATTTAAATTAATAAATAAGTTGCATAAATTCAGCAAAAATGGAATTTTATAGGTATTGTTGACCCCTTCGCGACACATTCTTTCGATGATGTACCGTTCACAATAAATTCCGTTTTAGCAATTATTGTGCTTGAAAAGATATGCATCGTCATTTCACTGTCGCGAATATTTACTTTAGACAGGTCGATTGAATGCCGTTTAATATGCATGCATAAAGAACAAACATATAATAGTTTATATGACTCGTTTAACAATTCTTGTAAAAGTGAATTATAACTTCTTAAAGTTTATCATCAGAAAAATACAGTTCTTTTTTCCTGTAAATAAAATGAACTTTTGTCATGTCATTCAAATATAAAAATTTATCATGCTGTAAAAATACTTAAATCTTGATATTTTAATGAAAAGGGGTAACTAAAGCCCTTGAGTCTGAAAAAAATCGGATTTTTGTATGTTTGTGTTCAGTAATATTAATATTATTCTTATACTTATATATTGTAGTATAGGGAACCTCGGTTTACAAGCATAATTTGTTATGGAAACGTGCCGGTATTTCAAAACACTATTATATTTTTCCATAATAAATAATGACAATTTAAATTGATTTATTCTAATACGCAGAAATATTCACTTAAAAAATATATGTATACATATATATTATTATTTAAATTTGTTATAAAATAATTAAATTGATTAATTATGCATAATTAAATCCCTACTGTCACTGATTGCTCAATGAAGTATTTTTGTGGAATTTGAACTATAAACCTATTAATGACACGCTAAATTTGGCGAAAATGTGACATTCCATTGTCGTTCAATAGATTCATTGCTCGCACTGCTGCAGCCTTAGATGTAGGTTACACGTTCAGTCTGAATAATTGTGGTTCGATTGACTGAATGTGTAACGCAATGAATGAAGGACTGATGAACCGGATCAGGGCCGGTCCTGGGTACCTGACCGCCCGTGTGCAAGCCAACTTTTCACCGCCCTCTAATTTGGTTAAAATAAATTTTCGGAAAATACAAAAATACTCATGTTTCATGTAGGATAAGACGAACAAATATATTAATTTTAAAATGTATTGTTTGTACAAAATTTCTCGTTTTTTTTAAGTACTCTAAAATTAAGTTATTCGTAATATTCGGTTTCAGTGTATATATATATATACAATAGTTATTTCATATTTTTTTTAACTATGAGAAAGAAAAAAGCTAAGCTTCAAGGGCTGCGATCCTCAAAAATGTTTCCATCCCTGTGTTATACATATCTGATATATACTGGTGTTATGCAATATTTATTGTAGAATCAAAAAAGTTTAAAGACCACTGTTTTATATTATCCATTGATATCCAGTGAGTCAATTTATTGATGAGTAGACTTTCTGAGAGCGTTGATTTGCGCGCAAGAGATTCGGGCTTGATAATTACATCGAAGACAAAGAAAAAATATAAATTTACAATACTAGAATATTCTAGAATGTGAGAGTGTTAAAAGTAAATTATTTACATTTCTGTAATAGAGAGGCGACGGAGAATTTCTGGGAGGGAAATGTCAGCCCCTTATCCGCAGACGCTCCCAATGCCCGCGGGCGTTGGGGAATTTCGCGAAACCAGAAAAAAATAATTCCGCAAGTTTTCCGAATCTTGGAAAGTTCTCAAAGAGAGATTTTAACTTTTGTGTGGTGTATCGATGCGATGTATTTTGCTAAAATATATTTTTTTATTGTTCTTTACAAACGTAAAGATACATAAAATATTTCGACAATATAATTTAATACAGCATTTAAGATTTAATTTTGAATAAATGTGCTTATTTTGTAAGTAGGAAATTCGAACCCTATTACATAATTTAGTAAGTCGTCCACTTGCTCAGTTAATGCGTTACGAAGGTTTTCCAGGAAGTCGAATGTTACGTAAATGCGTAGTATTATTGTTATTTATACACGCGTTCAACTCAGTTCTTAGTTAAATATGTTAGAGATAGATGCTTTAAAATTTACCACATTTATTGTTTTCTAGATATTTTAAATAAAATTCTAGATAATAACAAGCTATTTTTTAAATGTATTTCAGTGAACATTTAAATCACTGCATCTTATTTTTTACTAATACATGTAATTTAAAAATGTACATCGAAATATACATAATAATAGCAATTTGTAAAACGGCTTTTTTAATACATCGTTTTCATTCCATTGAATTCAATAAAAATATATTTCTTGCTGTACTTAATTCAAATAGCAATTCAAGTATCTATCTACGATGAACGGCTTCAATTAATTTTTCGATTGAATAGACAATGTCAGTTGCAGCGCGTTCATTTTACTCAATTTATAAAATAATTGACGAAGATGAATTTACTAGTTATCCAGTCGCGTTTTTTTAGTCATGGAATCAAAGTGGATTCAGGGAATATAAAAACACAAATAGAACTTACTTGGATTTCAAATTGTAAAGGCATTAATCACATAAAGTGTACAGAATATTATGAGTAAACTCAACAGAGTCTTATTTTTTAAACATAAAATCTTACTTACTGTATTAAAAATGCAAACTTTATACGGAAATATTAGGTAGCATATTATTTTAAATTCATATTTTAGACAGTGATTAATATATAATTTTATTTAATTTTATCGCTGAGAATGCGTTCCATATTCTTTGATTTTTGGTGATAAACAGTTTTTAGAATTCTTTCTTTTTATTTCACCAAACAATTCCTCGTATTGTATTTTTTTATGCCATCACATATATACCGCTTCATCTTGCTTTCGAGCTTTTATTAATATTTAATCAAATAACTATGTCAGGTTCATTAATTAAACCACTTTTCTATTCTAAATCAAAGCGAATAAATCATGAAAAAAAACAGTTTGCCTTGTGATAGAGTTTTTGTTTCTTTGTTAAAATAGGACACCACCATGAGAAACCTTTTCACAGCTAAAGTCATTTATATTTTATTGTCCTACTATTCCTTATCTATTTTTTCACCAATCATATCACTTTAGGCAAGTTTCATAATTGTTTTAGCTGTCTCAAAAAAAATTAACATGGTTGCTTTTTAGAGGATGGTGACTTTTTCATTTAGTAATACTCTACCAGTCTCTGTGATATGCATTAAGACTAAGCCCTTTAGCGTTTTGCACGTTTTTTTTCAGTTGTATTAAAAGGTTGCTGATCGCTTGGGTCCCTTTGCCCCTCGGTCTCTCCCGCCGCGCTCTGCTCGCCCGGTACATTGGATGTAGTGAATTATTTAGCATCCCTTCACTGTGAAACGGGCGTGTTTGTGTGAGCCGGTATTATTAAATATTTGTTGGTTTGCCACCGGAGTTGTGCTCACCCTGCCAGAATAATTAACTCGCGACCGGCTGCGTGAGTTGCGTGCCATTTTCCCTTTTTTCCCGTCGGAAAATCCCATCGGATTTGATCTTTGCCCGGCAAAATTGCCATCGGTCGTACGGTACGGTTGCTCGATTCAACGAAAGTGAAACGTGCAAATGTAGATCGATAATTTCGAACGACGCGAGGGAAAAAGGTTCGGTTGTTTTGAGCATTAACGCTTTAACCGATTATGATAACTGGACGGTTAACGCGTCGAACGGTCGTGACGGGGACGGTGCTTATTGTTTATACGCCTCTCGTGGATGCTACTAAGAATATAGAGAACTTTAGATTGCCCCAGCAAAGTTAAGCGAAGTAGTATATTGAACATATCTGTGTGATTTTTTATACTCAAAATGTCCTGAACTTAATGCAAATGGTTAAAATCAAATATAAAAACACATAACTGCATTCTAACTGGGGTGAGAAAATTTAGTTTCGGTTGTTATTATATATTTTGTTGTGTAAATAAGTGTTCTTATTTATTTTTTAACGTGCATATAATCGGTGAACGGACTATTACTCACATGGCAATTGGTCACAAATTGATCGCCCACAAGGCAATTGCTCATACGGAACATTACTTACACGGTTTAAATAAAAAATAAGTTTACGGGAAAAAAAATTAACAAAAAATTGAGTTTCAGCAAAAACCACTATACAAAACATTAATTTAATAGCTGATTTATATGTATGTATTTATAAAAGAGTTTCTGCTAAACTTAATAAGCTTATAAATAGCCGATATAAGCTATATTGCTTTCTTAAACAATGAACAGTCGATATAGTGTACACAACAAAATTTTCTCATAGAAGTTTTCTCAGCCTGCTTTCCTTCATTGTATGACAGATGATATACCAAAATTTAAAAAATAAGTGCACCCATACGATACAGCCATATTATTAAGCATACACGATCTTTAACCAATCGTGCGTAAATTACAGCATATTTTTGAATATTTGCATATCACGAGACGTGGAAAATAAAAAATAATAGGAATAAAAAAAAAAATTATATTTAGGAAATGTAGATAGTAATGCCAGTGAACAGTGTGGTGATTAATGAAATGTACGTTGTCACCGATAAACGCAATAATATAAATTTAAAAAAATAGGTAGGCGTTTAATGATCAATAAACCTGGGTCCAAAACTGCTTCTGACAAATTAGATCATTGACGGGCGTAAAAGTTCAAGGGTGTTCTAAAGTTAGTGAAAGTTAATCTTACAATAAAATGCTTTAGTAATTATTAAAAAAAATCTGTGAGCTACCGGTAGCGATCTAACATTTAGGGACATCTTCCCTAGAGAGAAGATTTTCTTAAGGCAAAGCACCGCTTAGGGCAAAAAAGCCCTCGAGGGTGAAAAACTTTTTAGACTTATTCCTTAGGGGCGGAATACCTGATTTAGAACATAAAAAAATATATGTAATGTTTATATCTTGATTTTATCAACACATATAATAAAACAGTAGCTAAAATAGAAACATATAAATAATAATATTTTTTACACATACTTTTATCTTTAACACTCCATATTAGTACGTATACGTAACGTAAACATCAAATACGTTAATTACACGCGAAATTCGAGAGTCAAGTTTCGATGAAGAGCCAAATATAACTTCATTTCGATAATTTTGGAATTGCCAATATCGAGTATGCTACTTCTAAACAGCGGTGCTAATTAAATGTAATGCTAGTTTTGGTCAAGTGGTTAAATTCATGTTATTAATTATTACAATAATAACTCTTGAACTTCATAAAACACTCTTTGTTATGAATGTAAACGTTATGAGATATCCTGGTAAAACACTGGCGATTAAATTACATAATACAACACGCTATACGATATTAATTAATAACTTCTTCATGGAATTGAAATATTATGATTAGTTTAATTAAATCCGTAACTTATAACTATTAGTAAAGTTTGTCTTGAAGTTCGTGCTAGTTATTTTTTAATGACTGCTCTTTTAGTATTCATTATTAAAAGATCGAGGAAAATGAATTCCTAATGATCTAAGTTTATAACTAGAAATACAATTCAGCGTGAAAATTTAATACATTTTCACATATAAATAGTATTTTTCTTGAGTAATCTAAATTTTTAATATCATGTTATTTGATTATAAAAGACATATGTTTGTATATATTACGTCAATAGCATTACAGTTCTCATCAATATTAATCCATACTCTATCTTATTATACTAAATCATCCGAGAAAGCCTAAAATTTTTATTGTTATAATTTTTATGTATTTATTTGTTTTATTGATTATTATATTACACTTGACAGCTTAAATGTGTACGCAAATACAGTGGAATCTCGGTTAACGAGTATAGTTCGTTTCGATAACGTGCTCGTATTTTAAAACACTCGTATATTAAAGCAAATTATTTCCTCATAAGAAATAACGAAAACGCAAAAAATATTAATTTATACTTTTTATTATTAAAATTAATTAAAAAATTAGTGATATTTAAAATTATTTATATTGGAATCACTGTTATCGCTGATAGCTCAATATTTTTTTTTTCGTTTTGTAGAACTCTATTTAGGAACCTATCCAAAGACACGGCTTAAATGTGACATAGCATTGTAATTGAATAAGTTCTTTTCCACGCTATTTTTAACTGTTTCCAACATTGACAGATATCCCTGATTTCATTTGAAGTGAGGAACCTCCCAGACTCTTTTTATATCATCTCAGACGACAACTCTTTTGTAGTCTCGAGCTATTGCTCACGATTTAGATCTATTAGTTTTTTTATGGTCAGCTCTTGGCCATATTCTTCCACTAATTTCTGAACATCGTCATTATTCACCACGTTCTTTTGGTGAATGTGGATGTTGAGGACCTTAAGCACATCCCTATGTTCTTTCTTAAAGACAATTAGGAGCTTCTGTCAATGCCATTAGGCCACAGTTTTATCCAATGAGAATTGAAGGTTCTGTTGGTAACCTCATTCTATGCTTTACCAATGATCTTGATGCACCTCACTGTGTGTAAATGAATATTTTAAAAGCCTCTAAGATTAAGATTTGTTTCTTCTGTCATAATAGTGGTTAAGTGTAAAGCTTTTCAAGAAAATTATCCATAACCAACATTTGAGTGGGAAATTATTTTACAAAATGTATGTATGTTCACTGCAAAAGAATTATCGACTGTTAATAAGGGTCATCAGCTCAGTTGGAAAGAAAGGGACGCAATACGTACTGTTTTTATTGTAAGACATCGCTCGCTTATCAATTTGAAATAATTATTTTTGGTGAAAAAAATAATCATCTTTGCGTAAAAAGTCCTGTAAAATTGATTTTTATGCTTTATATAGCCTTAACTACTCTTTAAAAGAAAAATATTGTATATCTAATAAATGCATTATGTAAAAGGTAGAAATAATAATTAAAAACATTTATAATAAATTTCAGGTTATTATATTTTTAATAACTATCAGCTCATTGGGTTTGTCTCTGATTTTAATTTTTCATTACGTACAGTTTTATTTATATACATATATATGACTATATGGATATATAAATATTTGTGTAATTTAACTATTATCTTAACCGTTTAAAAATTAGCATTTTAGTATTATATATTAACCGTTCTTTTTATAAATCAACCGATCTATTACAAAATGATTTGAAAATAAATTTAGCCAGGCAAAAACCATATTAAAGTGTTTAAGTGTGTTTAAGCATTAAAGCTTTTCATACATATATCTGGATATTTCTAATACAAATGTATTATTATTTCATTAATTCATTGTGTTTTTAACAAGAAAATATGTTTTATATTGTAAATTTTGTGTTGTATTGTAGCAGTTTTTCTTAATCTGATGTTCTATATTTTAGTGTTTTTAAACTTGACTTGTTTTAATATATTTTCACGTCTATTCTAATGAATGTATCTGAATACTGTGTATGTGTTTTTCTTATTGTACCTTCTATGTCATGTTTCGCATCCACGATCTAATGAGACACTTTCGACATTCACATTTATATACCATCCGAATGCAAGCAACAAAGTAAACAGTGGATACAGGTAGCTAGTCTCTTGCCTAAGAAGACTTCATAAACAAAGTGACTGCATAAATTCTCTGATATATATATACCAACAACCTATGTATCTGAGTTATTATTTACAGTCACCCCCGGCAAGAGCACCTGTAACTCCGAGTCTAAGCCGGATGCTGTGGTCTCTTAAGAACTACCCTCATCCTACAGCAAACACACCAACAGCGTACAACACACCATCGTATATTAATAACAACTTCTAGAGAGGAATAAATATATATATCTTCTAATACACGCCCAGAGACGTTAGCCGTAAGTTAACTTAGGAAAACGTTTAATATTTAAGCACACTGGAACGGCGTGCTCAGATTGGCAGAGGTTTTGTTCGGACTTGCGAACCACCCTGTATAAGTGGGTACAATGAAAACCCCAATGGGCTCTTCAATTCAATTGTTTGTTTCTGGGCGTTAGGTATTGTAGATATTTATTAACTTCTCATGCTCATGTGCATATTCTAGATTTAAAGCAACAATGGCGCTGTAATGACACGGCAAATCGTTTCTTTGTACGACACGGAAAATACTATTTCAGTAAATGTACCATATGGGAAAATTAAACTTAATAAGCAGTAAAGAAACTGAAACAATGTCTGAACAATGAATGATGCAGATGATGAAAGGAAAAAAATTAACGATATCAGATTGCTGAAGTAGTGCGAAAAAAATAATATATTGTCAGTGAATTTTTATTTATACACATCCACACATTAAAACACGACGTAATATTATTATTATTTGTACTTACCAGCATGCTCACTATTTCACGTATGTTTCCTTTATACTTTGTAAATCTGTCAAAGTGCGCTATGACGTTTCTTCTCGTCCCTTTTTTCTCAAAATATCTCTCTTTCTCTTTTCAGGAGTCTTAATGTAATTAGCAGAGCGAAGGTAAAGTAATTTCTCTTTGTTGCATGCTCTATGCTTTTGTGGGTATTACGTAGATGCAAATTTAAATAATGTGCCATGCATGTTTTTGCCGTTCTTGTGTCTTGCACGACTTCATTCCGTTATTATTATGTATTATTCTATGCGATGTATTGTATATATTATAGGGTGATATTTTAAGGGTTTGATATTTACGTTGAAATACACTAATTGGTTGTTTTCATACTCAAGTTATAATTAAGCGTACCATTAGAATTAAAGTCCACTATTTCACTACTCGCTATGTAAAGATTTCATAATATGGTTTTTAGTAATAAGTAGGTAAGAATAACACAATACAACTACAAGTTTTTGCAATTATTAACTTGATTTATACATAGGTTTACTTATTTTTAATAACGTCATTTCATATATTTTTGCTTTGTAAAAACACGCAAAAGTATTTTTAATTACGTTTTTATAATTGTTACAGTGGGTGTGTATTACCAGTGAAAATACATTTTCACTAACAATTCGGTGAATAATATCTGAATACATTTTCACCGGTATATATATTTGTTTCGGTGATCATTGCTCATAGGAAGATTGGTCACAAAGCAACTTGCTCACTTGAAAATCCGTCATAAATCAATCGCTCCCAAGGCGATTGCTTACACGGTTTAAAGAAAGATAAGTTTTTAGAGGAAATTTGTATGTGAGCTAGTTGCTTTGTGACCAATATTCGTGTGAGCAATAATCCACATGGCCAATGATCGTGTGACCAGTGGCAACTCTGAGTAATAGTCCGTTTACCATATATTTCTACTAGTGAAGTTATATGCTGCTCTAATAATTTTGCAGGCGTGGAACGTGACGTTGTATTTAATTAATAGTTGTAAATGCCAATGCTAAATTTTTATTCATAAAAATGCGCTTATTACAAATCTGAAACTGGATTTTTGTAACTTGTGAATACAATATTTTTAAAGGATAAAAGTTGGTTGGTAACAGATCTGTAGTTAGAGAATATAAATCGCGTTATTGTATCTTTGTGTCATAAAATAAATCAAGTTTTATTACAGCAACGCAATAAATGTATGATATTTTATTTTTAAATACATATATACGGGATAAATATATTTTGTAAAAATAAATTAAAGCGAAATGTAGCTGTTTATTGTTGCGTGTTATTAAATATAAGTTAACTATGACTACAAAATACTAGACAAATTAGCAAAACTTGATTATTAATGTTATTAGGAATATTAAAAAATACTGTGTATTTTAAAGAAATAAAAAAATTGTAGTCGAGTACAAAAAATACATTGAATATGTATATGTAAAAATAATTTTGTCAAAAATTATGATAAATTTACTGAATTTTGAAAAACCAATTTTGATAGCTTAAAATGAATCGTTGTCATAATTTATTTGTGTAAATCTAATAATCTGATAAATATATATTGACTGGGGGTTTCTCAAGGGTCCAATCTGGGCCTTCTGCTCTTTATGTTATTTATTAATGACATAAGTATGGCAGCTACCAATCAAAGTTACTTCTGTACGCATATAATTTAAAATTGTATAAATGTATTCAATCTGTTGCGGACTCCTGTGCTATGGTCGCTCATGAGCCGAATTCCGCTTACACACGAGCTGAGAAAGCGGGTGGGAGCACCCGGGGACCGTCTCCGTCTCCTTCTCTCTACGGAGTGATTTAGACTCTCTATAGAGATGAGTTTCCGTTAACCGTCTGCCCTAGTATCAGAAAGTGACATACTGTGTCATTTTCTCGATCCCGTTCGCCATCAGCTCATTCCTACCATCTTGGTGGGAACATTTTGACCAAAGCAACTTCCACTAAAGATCTCTGAATCGCTTTTGAGAGCAAGTGTAAGTTTTCTTTACACATACATAACGCCTGTGATAAATCTTTCAAGATGTTCGGCTTTGTTATGAGGAACACCTTTCACTTTGACGATCAGTCAGTTATTCGCGTCTTCTATGACACCTTAGCTCGTAGAAATCTTGAATCGGGATCTATAATTTGAAATCCCCGAATAACCAAAATCGAAAAGATTTAAAAAAGGTTTTCAAGGTACCTTTATAAAAGAATATATGGTCATTAGCGCCTTTCTTTTAGGCGCGTTGGGATACGATTCGCTGATGTTAAGCATTTCTTCAAATTACTGAAGGGTGGTGTCGACAATACAGCTATTCTCAAGGAATTTTAGTTTTGGGTTCCAGAACGTTTTCGAGATTATTATTGTTTAACTAAAATTATAGCATTCGAGATAAAATTTAATTTTAATTTATGTAGCAATATTTTAATTTTATTTTTATTTCTATTATATATAATATTAAAAAAATAATATTACTATTATAACGTTATTGAAGATTTTTTTTTATTGAATAAGGTTTTTGATTATATAAAGCAAATTGTAAATATTAAAATTATGATGATAAAGGCTGATTTTAAATAATCATGTAGTAAGCATATCCAATTTGCAGAAAATAAATTTAATAAGTTTTTTTGTGCATCATATTTATATTTTAGATAAAATATTAAATTATATTTTAATTTTTTACTTAAATAGTTTGTCAACCCTTAACCTTTAATATAAAAAGCACTGGAAGTAATCAATGAACAACAAACTCAGTTTAAAAGAGCGACTGAGTCTCACGTTAAGAAAATTTGCCAGTAGAACGACTGGGGTGGCCCTATACACATAGATAGAATACCTACCTAATATTAGTCGAGCGACAGCCCCTTCGATAGCTATTAAATCTCGTCGAGGGATAGCAATTTCGCCTTTACCTTATTTACTTACATAAATATCGCTCGGGCCGAGTTGGCCGTAGATAGATGATGTGTTCGCGATAGCGCCCTTAGCTCGCGCCACTCGCGCCTCAGGGATGGGGATCACTGTGGTGTCGACGCCGAGCTTAAGAAAGGAACCAATCCGACGTCTAAAATGAGATCTGCTCTTCCCGCAGGCTCCTTTCAAAAGGGATGTACGAAAATTTGTACCAATATTTCACAGCGGATTTATTTTCACACCGAGTCATCGATATACACATATACGCTGCACGTATAAACGTATTCATTTTGGTGCATATTTTAAAATCATTGATGATTAACACGTATAATTTAAAATAGTAGTAAATATCAAATAAGCAAAGGTGGCAATAAAATACAGGGCCATATGGCGTACGTTGAAGAATATAGGTGCGTATTTATGCCTAACAAATTCACAAATGTCGAATGAGATTTATTTATATGAACACTATGTAACGTATATAGGTAATATTATTGACCGTCATGTAGTTGGCAGACATTCAATTAGGGGCTTAGTAAAGCTTCTTTCTCGAGATTGTTATATTCAATGTTGTCTGATAGCATTTAATAATTCAGTAGGGAAGGTGAAAGTATAGGTGCTTCTACTGTCTCTCAAAAACGGTACTAAAATACGCATTAGGATGAAGCTCTTTAACGTTGTCTTTATAACGATTTTAATTAGCATGTAGATATGTGTATCATTGCCTTTATTTATGTAGATATCTATATATTATACTGTGAATGTTTTCTTTCGTTTGTGTTAGTTATTTTATAATCCTACTAAAAGAGTACAATGTATAAAATGTTGTAAACTTTTAAAATCCAAGTGAATTGTTCAATGACAATGTGGCGATTGATTTGATGATTTTACAAAAATTACAAAATAAGGCAATGAAAGTAGTTTTAAATAAAAATAGATTTACTAGTTGTTGAAGTGTCATTAATAGATAGGAATGATTAAATGTTCGAAGAGGTCCGAAATATGAGCTTCTTTATACCTCAATGTCAATTGATGGAAGAAGATGTCTTGTTTGCGAAACATACTTAAATTTGTAACTGCCGTATTCATGTCATTAATTAACAACGACCCATTAAGGACCCTGATTAGACTCTTAAGAAAATCCCAAAGGGATTAAAAATAATCTTTCGACAATTGAACTGTATACGATTGCTCAAATAGCTCGGGAATAATTTAATTAAATCATTTGAGCAATCAAAATCCGACATTTTTTTATTAATAGCATATAACAATTTTTGTAAAAATCAGTTTATACGAAATCTCCTTGTATTCCCGAATCAAGATATGTTGCCACTGCTTCTGTGAAAGACAGGAGGCTAGTGATAGTGCGACCGAAATTATTAAAGACATGGCCAAGAAAAATATCCCTTCTTCAACTTCTCGAAGTCATATGTAAGATCCGAGCTCTCAATTTTATTGATAAACAATACTAAAGACTAAAAATGTTTCTATTAATGTTATTAAATTTCGACGTAATTTATATAGTTCAATACCTGCTCACATTTTGCCCTAATATCTATTACAATTCATCACTTTGATCCAATAATCGATATTTTCATCTTCTGTCGTACTTAAAACATATTAGTTTAATAAAAAATCGTCTTTCGGATGGTATCATTCGCGCCTAAGTCAAACGTTATTTACGCCCAGGGCGACTTTATCCCCAAATCCGTCCCCGTTCATTAGGCCGTTCCATGCCGACATTTAGCTTAAGATTCACTCAAGCATAAAACGGTAAGGAAAATCGTTCCGGAATTGTAAATTTTATCTGTTAAATCAAGCATTGAAATGCACCTGCGAAGCTTTGTCGTGCCCTGAGGCCCCAAAATTTTCGGACATTTTCCCGACATCCCCCTTCAAGATCCGTTGCGTTTTATCTTTGTTTGAGCTTTTCAATTTATTGTACAAATGAAGGTAGGTTTACATTATATGTATGTATATTTGTACTGATATTTCGTATCAAATATATATAAAGCGTTGTCGTACCAATTAAAATATCAGCGGATAGTATTTTAAATAAACCGACAGCTAGTAAATTGCCATCTTTGCTATTTCGATATTTACTTAAAATTATATTTGTTTATTAAACTCTTTGATGTATAAACAAGTTTGAATAACAACAAACACGCTTTGTTGCTATTGAATGGGTTACGTTCAAAAGTTTGTTTTTGTGTGATGCTACTCTGTGATGCTGTGACTAAATAAGGGAATTATATTATATAAGTTGTTTTAGTTTTGGAATAATATAGCATTAACAAAGAAACATGAATTTAAATAATAAATAACGCTTATAAAATTAGTAATAAAATTTTGTAAAATATTATGAATAAATCCGATTCCTTTTTTTTGAGACAAAATTTTGTTATTTTTTATTTGTGATTAAACAATAAACAAAAGTTTTTCATAGGTATGTTTGTAGGCTTCAGTCATTTCCAGTATAATTTAAATTCTCGATTCCGGACGTCAAGCTGGACCAGTGGTTACGAAGAGAGAAGCGGCGGCTTCTGCTATCTTCGCGAAATTGACTCCGCTTACTTTGGGTTGCGGGGCTTTCACTCCAAATTGGATGTTGAGGTGTTTAAAAGACTAGGAAAGAAATTTTTGAGATAGTCCCAGAGTAGTTCTCAGACAAAGTAATCCTTGGTTTCCTATGTTTCCGTATTAATATTCATAGATACCTTACTGAGAGGTTTTGTTGTCAGAGTTTTTTCGGTAGGACGATTGATCATAGAAGAGCGGCGAGTTTTTTAATAACAACTTTTCATTGGCCAGATTACTAACGGCCGTTTTGAAAGTAAACTCAGATGCAACGGATATTTTAATCCTTGCTGATTTACAGTGCCTCTTGTGACTTAAGCTTTTAAAATATTTCTCACGGTGGTGTCACATTTAAACAAATAAAATATTTTTTTCTTGTACGGGTAAAATGCTTTATCATGTTTTTAATTGTACTTTTTATGATTAAATATAATGAATTAATATCTGCCATATTCGACTTATTATACTAATTGATACTACGTTTTATATAATTACACGGTTCCAATTAAATTTTAAATAAAAATAACATTGAAAAAATACTTATTTATATTTACAATATAATACCTATTAATTACATATTTGACAATACATTATTTAAGTTAAAAACAGCATATACTATGTAATTAAAGCTGAATTTTATAGTGTTTGTTTTGTTAAAGTATTTTTTTATTGTGCTAACGAAGTTTTTTTATATGTATTTTTAACATCTTGCATAAAATAATTACAAAACTACTCTTATCCGTGCTCTTAGATTAGATTTTCATATAAAAGTTAGTAATGTTTTACATACATATATCCTTTAAGGTTTTGGCTGTTGTAAATTATAAATAATTTGATTCTGCAATCAAGGCAGCATTTTTATACCGCAGAAATATTAGCTAGTCTTTCGATATCATCGATATTAAAGTTAAATTTTGTATGTATTCTTTGGAGTACATTAATATTTTCAATATGTGAGCCGTTGATTTTGAAAATAGGCCAAGTCCATATTATGTTATTGTTGGATAATTAATAGTTTGCGTTTGTACTGATTCAAAAATATTAGTAAGCAATAATATACTTATTTTATATTGTTTAAAGTCTTTTTTTTTAAATTTCAGATGCAATAATTATATTCACGTTATTCAAACAAAAAACACATTTTTAATAGGGCCCAATTTTTATTTAGTTTGGTTATTTTTTTTATCAACTAAATTGATTACTTATATATTATATTAGTTAAATATAGCTTTTGCTTCTATATTCCTCAATTTGAAAATTGAACCGTTATTCAATTGCATAATCCAATACCAATTGAATATGCATAGTTGGTTCAAATCGCGTATTCCAGTAGTGAAAAAAGCGATTTGGTTTCAAGTGCTCCGAGTTATCAGACTCAGTCAAAATTTACTATATATTATCAACGCACATTGGTACGAATCTAAACTCAATTTTTGCATGAAAAACCACACAATGCTTTCAATTGTACGTATGTCAAGTCACCCATATACTCACGCACAATTCGAAAAAAATGTAAATGATATGCGTTTTCATGTGTGTGTCGCTTCGTACGCGCTACGCGTGAATTTTGCATGAGTCTACTTCGGAAATAATGCGTTGCGCTTTTATGTAATGCAGATTATGAATTATGTAGCATTGGGTGTGCTTCCATTCCGCACAAAGCTGTCCAAATATTGGTGTCAAAGCCTACGGTCAATTTACTGGAAAAGTTTTCGTACTACGCTTGCAAACGGCGAGAGCTGCGCACAAAAGGCCTAACTTCTCACAATACAAATGACGCAAGACAAAGGGTGTTCAGGTCACCTAACGAGGTACAAAGTAACCTAAGCACACAAGGGCCGACCTCAATTCCGACACACAGAGCAAACAAAACTAACGCCGGTTGCCCATCGGTGGATGGATGGCAGCGATAGTTAAGCACGAATGAGAGTCTGAATGGTAGTTCTTTGTGGGTCGTTTTTCACGTGAAACCTAACTAAGGTGGTAAAAAATATTTATGGTAATGTCGATAAGCCTGTGATCAAATCCTCCTTGTTTCAATAGTATCGTGGTATGTTTTCGTATGTGATTTTATTGTTATTAGACTATTAGCTTAACTTAAAATTATTTATTGCAAGAACATAACTCTCAGACCTAGCATTAAAAATTAAATTAATTTATTCCGTTCATTACTTATTGCCTAAAATATAGCTAGTGACTATAAACATTAGTTATAGTCACTAGTAATTAACCTTTTATAAATTTTCTCAGATAATCTAATTAAACGTCACCTCTAACTTTAACATATATATTTTTAATTATTTATAGCTT